>NW_024538679.1:0-46021 GCF_016647635.1 Suillus subaureus
AACTCACTGGTCGGTATTGGAGCGTCTTGGGCGAGGCTGTGTGCTTGGGATGGTTTTCTGCAGGAGTAAAATCAGGGATCGTACAAATCGGTGGGCACGAAAACGTACTTTGAGAATTGTCTGTGTGGACTGTATAACAGGTCAGTACGAAGCATGACACGAGAAGAGAATTTGCTCACCTGCTGGAGCTCCTTCTCTGATTCGGTCAGAGGAACTATCCATGTGCGAACGAGCTTGTCCCAACAGCCTGTGGCGATGAGCTGGCTGTCCTCGGAAAAAGCCAGACCGAAGACGGCACTAGGATGCTCGAGTGGCTCGCCGATGGGTTCGAAATTGGTCAGATCAAAGAACCGCGCCGTCTTGTCGCGTGAAGTGGTGGCGAATTTTGTGCCATTGGGAGCAATGGATAGTGAGTAAATGGTATCGGTGTGCGCGTCAAACTGTTTGATGATGTTTCCGGTGGTAGCATCCGAGATTCGGATGTCGTCGTCTACACTGATGAGACGAAGACCATCTGGAGTGAATGCGACTCTGTATGCCCGCTGTTCTATTTTGAGTAATTCTTTTCCTGTTTCTGCATTCCAGACGATGATGTGTTCCTGAGTGCCTGCTGCCAGTTTTTTCCCATCGGGGGAGTACGACACTGAGAGTGCACCACTGCCCACTCTGAGTGGTCCAAGGATTATTTTCCCCGTCTCCCTCTCCCAAATGTATACCGTGTCATCATGTGTAGCTGCACTTGCAAATGTCTTGCTGTCCGGTGCAAATACGACCTCCCAAACCTCTCTCGTACGTCCCTTGAACGAGATGGGCACTCTTTTCAGCTCTCTCTTGTTTGTCGCAACTTCCCAGACCAAGATCCTTCCATTCCTGCTTCCACTCACAATCCAACGCCCATCGGGGGACGCTGCGATACTACAGACGCCGGCATCGTGACCCAACAAAGGCTCTCCCACTTGTTTTCCCGTTTCCAGATCCCACACCCGAAGAGTCTTGTCTTCGGAGACAGTGACAAGGAGACGAGTCCTAGCGATGAAAGTTACGCCTTTCAGCTGATCTTCATGACCCTTGAGCGTCATTTGGACATAAGGTGGTTCTTTTCGAATCGGCGCTTTGGATGATGCTTTCCCTGTGGTGGCCGTCATTGACTCTTGTTCGGTGTCTCGGTCAACAGGAACGTCAAGAGAGTAGCAGTCACTTGGCTGCGCTTTGGTAAGTAGTTGTTAGGTTGGATCTCCTACAGGATACTCAATCCACATGTTGACCTTGCTGTACACACGTGGTGTCCTGCATACAGGTTGGGGGGATTTTCAGCGCTTTTTTCAGGAGTTTCCTGTACTCGTAGGCGCTGTGGTTGCTTTTACTGTGCTTCCATGATGTGGCTGATACAATTTCTCTGCTACATCAGTTGACCCGACATCTCCTTCGACGCTGTTTTTGTACTGCTAGATAACCATATGGATGCAACGAATCAACGGTTTGGCTGTAGTAGCATCATATCCCCAGGGAGACCAGCTTTTTGTGCCTGCGGGCATCATTTAGTCTCCAAGAGTCTGGCAACTACCCTCTCAGTACACTTGATAACAAGGCCTATTGATTCCGCTTATAAGATTTCATGCGCAAGTTCAACCACCACTGTTTGGATACCCAACTCCACATGGTCCATACACGAGATTCTGCACACAAACCGCTATCGATACATCGTCATTAATGACAGGACACCACTGTTACATACATTCTCATCGACTACCATCAATATATGGTTCGTCCCACGTAATACTGGAGTTGCTCTTCATCTCACATTCTGACGTAGGACCTGCCGGAAAGCTATAGCTAGTGGTATAGGTTCCGCATTCAAACGTCGCACATCACAAGCTCGCAGATTGCAACGAAGATATTACCCGGACATACGTGACTGATTCACTCGAATGGGTTCATGCTCGTGAGCGCCGGGGACACAAACATGGACATCTACATCAAAAGGAAATTGTAAGTGGTTCCCGTTGGTGTCTGGGCATAGATCTGATGGACACATCATGCGAAGGGCCGTGATCATGATTTGCTATAGTTGACATGTGCAGTAAGACAATGATGCTGACTCCTTGATGCGGGAGCTGGAAGATCTGCGATCGGATATCCTGAAGCAGTGACAGTGCTGTCCACGGTGTCTGAGCGTGGTCCTATCAGATGGGGCAAGGCGAACAACTAAGAACTTTCATTTGCTTGTATTGCACGTTCGCAGTCAGTCAGCTGCAAAGAATGTCTCAAAGCTGATATTAAGTACGATAAGAATTCCAGATTTTCCTGATACCGGCCTCAAACGGACAAGGCATGGGGCTATTCCCGCAGGAGGCTCCAGGCCATCATATGTACCCTGCTCGACATCCCAAGCTGCCCAGAGAATGAGAGCCAGCAGCATTGGTTTGAATGCATTCACGTTTAGCCAGTTCCCATATAACAAACTCACGGATTCTCACGAAGAAAAGGGAAAATTGCAGGGCACAAGCCTCTAGCGTTCGACGGCGTTATTGAACTCCTAGAAAAATGCCTCGCACTCCTTCTGGATGATGAGCTATTCCCCGAGCGCTTGTTCGGAAAAATGGCGACGAACAATAATATCCAGGATGTAGCAGACAGGGTGGACACCATCAAGAACATGCGCAACTCTGGGCCAGCCATCTCCTTTAGTACAGCTTGGAAGAAGCATGCATGAACAATTGAACCTTCGCCTTACCAGTGAAGCGGAGCCACAAGCAGATGTTGGCAGGTGATTTCAAGCCTTGCCAGCCTGAGACGGTTACTGAGGTGTCACCGTGACGGTGAGGTGACCATTTCATCAAGTCCAAGTTGTTAGGCACTACTTACTATTCATGTCGCATTCTACTAGTATTGCTACTTGATCACCGTGACGGTCTATATTCTGGTACACTGGATTAGACTTCTCCTGACTACTATAAGTTGATTCCACCTACAGGTTGTCACGCGCAAGTATGGCTTTCATATGGATGCGCAGCTCTGCATGTGGGCTGGCCCATATGCGTACGAGATTATGTTGGAATCCGAGAGTTCCGAGACGAGGAAGACCGATGGATCCGAGCAAGGCACGCACAGTGAGTAGTGAGAGGTAGAGGTACGAACACAAGCCGAACAGGGACAAAGGGCGAGCAACGCAGTGACGTCGGCTCGCGTCCTACTTTATTTTTCTGTTTCGTTTTAATACATTATCGTCGTCAACGTACTTACCTTAAAAACGCCAGTAGCAGCGTCCTGGCATCTCAGTTCTTTCCAAGACACTGAGATGTGAGTAGGAATTCGTCACTTATACAATACAAAGTCTAACGCGATGTAGTGTACTTGTTTAATAGGTAGACGAACCCTTAACAGAGTTCTTTCCAAGACACTGAGATTGTACTTGTTTAATAGACTCCTCGTCCCTCCCGCTCTTCTTATCACCGCAGATTACGCACACAGACTGTCGACGTCATTGATATGGGCCATACGGCCTATCATTGAGCGCTGAGCGATGACACTACTGTGACACACACTCTCGTCGAAGAACACCATCAAATGTCATCAGAAATTTCCTGTGTTTGCGCTCTCTGTGCGGCTGCGCGAGCCGGCTCATGTGGGACTGATTCGTGGTTCTATCTTAACTAGTCTTAGCCCGGTGGTTAACAGATTCAAAACCTGCTGTTCCTGGATCATGCGGGTTTGAAACCTGACAATAATGGTTTCTCTCCATGATCGTACCTTGAACACGAGTTCACGAAGAGGTCTTCGCACGTTAACCATAGAACTCCTGGCTAAGTGGTTAGCAGATTCGAGATCTGTTCTTCCTGGATCGTGCAGGTTCGAAACCTGCGGACAAAGGTTTTGCACCATAATCGCACCTTGGGCATCAGCCATGGAGAGGTCTTCGTTGTCAACAACAAGACTTGTGGCTAAGTAGTTAACAGATTCGTCATCTGTTCCTCCTTGATCGTGAAGGTTCGCAACCTGCCGATAATAGTTTTTCTCTATGATCTAAATGCTGCGTATCACAGTATAATGGCAGCCATTTATTGTGAACAAGATCGAATTACACGTGTCTTTAGATACTTGGTACATGTGGTGATATCTACTCCAACATAAAAGTTCGGAAAGGACAGGAAACCTAGCAGGAACCTGAAGCGGATGGACGGGTTTGTCGAGTGCGTGGTAGACGCGGGAAGCACCTTGCGAGAACTGCAAAGCAGCTAGTGTGTGGAACATGTTCAACGTCCAGCGGAGAAGGGGGTCTGTTAGTTGCAGCAGAAGCATTGGTATTCTCTGTCTGCAAGGGTCCCGATGTGGATCCACTCATCACATTGGATGTCCCTGCTGCTGCCTTGCTGCTGCTTGAGGCACCAGCGTGGGCTTTCTGATTAGGATGATATTTAGGCCACGGCAGATGTCTTTTTCCACTGTGGGCATTAGCGGTGCGCTGCGAGACAATGTCAGCATCACGAGATGGAACTCGAAAGGTCAGGCAAACTTACATATTTGCCTCGTGTGGCGGAGACGTCCACAAGGGGAATATTGGGTGAGCGAGGTGCATGGCCCTGGGAAGCGGAGGAGCGAGAAAAGAGACGATTCAGCGTGTTCTTGATTCCGGACCCTTCAGCATGGCGCGTGGTGGTAGTAGCGCGTTTGTTGCGTCCAGGATCAAACTATCAAAGGATCGTGAGACGTGCATCGAATCTCATGTATTATATAGACTTACATCACGGAAGAACTCACTGGTCGGTATTGGAGCGCGTCTTGGGCGAGGTTGTGTGCTTGGAATGGTTTCCTGCAGGAGTGAAGTTAGGGATCGTACAAATCGGCGGCCATGAAAACCTACTTTGAGAATTGTCTGTGTGGACTGTATGACAGGTCAGTACGAAGCATGACACGAGAAGAGAATTTGCTCACCTGTTGCGACTCCTTCTCTGATTCGGTCAGAGGAACTGTCCATGTGCGAACGAGCTTGTCCCAACAGCCTGTGGCGATGAGCTGGCTGTCCTCGGAGAAAGCCAGACCGAAGACGCCACTAGGGTGCTCGAGTGGCTCGCCGATGGGTTCGAAATCATTGGCCAGGTCAAAGAACCGTGTCGTCTTGTCGTATGATGTGGTTGCGAGTTTGGTGCCATTGGGAGCAATGGATAGTGAGCAAATGTTATTGGTGTGGGCGTCAAACTGTTTGATGATGTCACCGGTGGTAGTATCTGAGATTCGGATGTCTTTGAGGTTTCCACTGACGAGACGGTCACCGTCTGGAGTGAATGCGACTCTGTATGCCCGCTGGTCTATTTTGAGTAATTCTTTTCCCGTTTCTGTGTTCCAGACGATGATGTGTGCCTGAGCACCTGCTGCCAGTTTTTTCCCATCCGGGGAGTACGACACTGAGAGTGCATGACTGCCCACTTTGAGTGGTCCCAGGATTATTTTTCCCGTCTCCCTTTTCCACACGCATACCGTCTCGTCCCATGAGGCACTTGCAAATGTCTCGCTGTCTGGTGCAAACATGAGACTCCAAACAGCACCCTTATGGCCGTTGAACGAGATGGGCACTCTTTTGAGGTCTCTCTTGTTTGTCGCGACTTCCCAGACCAGGATCCTTCCATTCCTGCTTCCACTCACAATCCAACGCCCATCGGGGGACCCTGCGACACTACAGATGCCATCATCGTGACCCAACAAAGGCTCTCCCACTTGTTTTCCCGTGTCCAGATCCCATACCCGAAGAGTCTTGTCTTCGGAGACAGTGGCAAGGAGACGAGTCCCAGCGATGAAAGTTACGCCTTTCATACGATCTTCATGACCCTTGAGTGTCATTTGGACATAAGGTGGTTCTTTTCGAATCGGCGCTTTGGATGATGCTTTCCCTGTGGTGGCCGTCATTGACTCTTGTTCGGTGTCTCGGTCAACAGGAACGTCAAGAGAGTAGCAGTCACTTGGCTGCGCTGTGGTGAGTAGTCGTTAGGTTGTATCTCCTACAGGATACTCAATTTACATGTTGACCTTGCTGTACACACGTGGTGTCCCACTTACAGGTTGGCGATGTTTTCAGCGCTTTTTTCAGGCGTTTCCTGTACTAGGAGGTGCCGTGGTTGCTGTTGCTGTGCTTCCATGATATGGCTGATATAATTTCTCTGCGACATCAGTCGACCTGAGATCTCGTTTGACGCTGTTCTTGTACTGCTAGATAACCATACGGATACAACGAATCAATAATTTCGCTGTGGTACCATCGTAACTTCAGGGAGATTAGCTTTTTGTTCATGCGAGTATCATTTAGTCTCTAAGAGTCTGGCAACTACCCTCTCAGTACGCTCGAAAATACGGCCTATTGATTCCGCTTATGGTGTTTCGTGCGCAAGTTCAACCGATCACCGTTTGGACGTGCAATTACGCATGATCCAAATACGCGAGATTCTGCACACAAACTGCTATAGACACAGTGTCATTAATGACAAGACACCACTGTTACATGCATTGTCATCGATTACTCCCACCAATTCATGATCCATCCCATGTAGAACTGGCCTTATCCGCAGTTCCCATCCTCGCATAGGACCTTCCAGAAGCTAAAGCTAGTGGTATGGGTTCCACGTTAACATCGCACGTCACAAGCTCCCAGATCACAACCAAGATATCATCTGGACATACGTGACTAATCCCCTTGAATTGGTTCATGCCCGTGAGCGCCAGAGGTACGAACATAAACGTCTAAGTCCAGTTTCAAAAGGACATTGTAAGTAGTCCCTGTCAGTATTTCGGCGTAGATCTGACGGATGACAGGACACTACTGTTACACACATTCTTGCCGAAGAACACCGCTAACATCAGATTTTTCCTATGTTTGCGCACTCTGCGGCCGCGCGAGCCAGCTCATGTGGGACTGATTCGCGGCTCACAACATTACAGTTAGCTACTGTCGTCCAGACCCACCCGCTTGGCATGTTTAGCTTCAACTCATCGATTTATCTTGACTAGTCTTAGCCACGTGGTTAACAGATTCAAAATCTGTTCTTCCTGGATCATGTGGGTTCGAAACTCGCCGACAATAGTTTTTCTCTATGTTTGCACCTCTGGCATGAGCTCATAAGAGGTCTTTGAACGCCAACAACAACACTCCTCGCCCAGTGGTTAACAGATTCGAAATCTGTTCTTCCTGGATCGTGCAGGTTCGAAACCTGGCGACAATAGTTTTTCTATCTGATCGTAACTTGAGCATGAGCTCATGGATAGGTCTTCAAACGTCAAGTATAAGCCTCATGGCCAAGAAGTCCTTAACAGATTCGAAATCTGTTCCTCCTGTATAGTGCAGGTTCGAAACCCGCCGGCAGTCATTTTTCTCCGTGATCTGAATACTGCACGATTGGCAGTCGTTCATTGCGAGCAACATCGAATTGCACGTGTCTTCAAAGTTCAAATACTCGGTACATGCGGTAATATTTACTCCAACATAACCAGAAAGGGCCGAAAGCCTAGTGGGAGCTGGAAGCAGACGAACTTGTTTGTCGAGTGCGTGAAAGACGAGGGAACCACCTTGTGAGCATTGGAAAGTAGCCGATGTCTGGAACATGTTCAACATCCAATGAGGAAGGGTGTCTGTTAGTTGCACTGGTATTTCCGATCTGCAAGGTTACTGGGGTGGCTCCCCCGATCACATTGATGTCCCTGCTGGCGGCGCGTTGCTGCTTGAGGCACCAGTGTGGGTTTGCCGACGAGGAGGATGTAGCGACCTCACCAGATGTCGTTTTACACTCTGGGCATTAGCGGTACGCTGCGGGGAAGTGTCACCATCACGACTCGGAGATAGAGGTCGAAAGGTCAGCCAAACTTACATATTTGTCTCGTGTTGCAAAGACGTCTACAAGGGGAATCCTGGGAGAGCGAGGAGCATGGTCCCGGGAAGAGGAAAAACGAGAAAAGAAACGAGCCATCATGTCCTTGATTCCCGACCCTTCAGCATAACGCACGGTGGTAGCGGCGCAATTGTTGTGTCCAGGGTCAAACTATCAAAGGATGGTGAGACGTGCATCCATTCTATTGTGACATATGAACTTACATCATCGAAGAACCTACCGATCGGTATTGGAGCACGTTTTAGGCGAGGCTGTGGGCTTGGGATGGTTTTCTATGAGAGTGAAGTTAGGGATCACACAAAGCGACGAGCGTGAAAGTATACTTTGAGAATTTTCTGTGCAGACTGTATGACAGATCAGCATAAAACATGACGAGAGAATTTGCTCACGTGTTGGAGCTCCCTCTCTGGCTCGTTCAGAGGAACTGTCCATGTGCGAACGTGTTTGTCGTTACAACCAGTCACGATGAGCTGGCTGTCCTCGGAAAAGGCTGCACAGCGGACACCAAAAAGGCGCTCAAGCGGCTCGCCGATGAGTTCGAATGTGGTCGGGTCAAATAACCGCGTCGTCTTGTCGTGTGATGTGGTGGCTAATTCGGTGCCATTGGGAGCAATTGCTAGCGAGAAAAGGGGTTCGGTAGTGTGGGCTTTGAACTATTTGATGATGTCTCCAGTGGTAGTATCTAAAATTATGTCTTTCCAGTTTCCACTGATGAGATAGAGACCATCTGGAGTGAATGTGACTCTGTATGCCCGCTGTTCTATTTTGAGTAGTTCTTTTCCTGTTGCTGGATCCCAGACGATAATGTGTTGCTTGGTTCCTGCTGCGAGTCTTGTCCCATCTGGAGAGTACGACACCGAGTTGGCGTCACTGCCCACCTTGAGTGGTCCAAGGACTATTTCGCCCGTCTCCCTCTTCCATACGCATACCGTTTCATCCCATGATACACTTGCAAATGTCTCACTGTCCGTTGCAAATACGATACTCTTAACAGATGCCCCGTGGCCTTTGAATGGGATGGGTACTCCCTTGAACTCTGTCTTGTTCGTTGGAACTTCCCAGACCAGGATGCTTCCGTTCCCTCTTCCACTCACAAACCAACGTCCGTCGGGGGACACTGCGGCCGTCCAGACAATGTCATCGTGACCCAACAAGGGCTCTCCCACTTGTTCCTCCGTGTCCAGATCCCATACCCGAAGACTCTTGTCATCGGAGCCAGTGACGAGGAAATGGGTACCAGGGATGAAAGCTACGCTGATTACCCTGTCTTTATGACCCTTGAGCGTCATTTGAATATGAGGTAGTTCCTTTCGAGTTATCGCTTTGGACAATGCTTCGTCCGTGGCAGCCGCCATCGAATCTCGTTCGCTGTCTCGGTCAACAGGAGCGTTTAGTGGGGGAGCAGACACTCACGCGAGTGATAGTTGAGTTGAATATCCTACATATCGCTGGGTCCATATGCCTTGCTGCAGACACCTGGCTAGCTGAATGCGGGTTAGGCGTTAGACATTTTCTAGCGCTACTTTCAAGCGGTAGGCGCCGTGGTCGCCTTACTGTGCTTCGATATGTCGTGCTGATACAATTTCTCGGGCAAGATCAGTTGACTCATGCTCTTTTCTCGCACCGTTCTTGCACTGCTAGGTGACTACATGGATGCGACGGATCAATGGGTTCGTGTTGTTTGGCTGTGGTGCCGTCATAACTTCAGGGAGACCAGCTTTTGTTCGTGGGCAATTGGGTTCTGCAATTAGAGGCTCAGCAAGGTCTTTTATATGCCTAAGGTTGGATAGGCTATTTCCAACGCCTGGTTTGTAACATAACAGTGACCGTTCTCCTTGGATCTCCTCTCAGAGATAGCCAGAGGAATACCCCAGCACCGTCGTGGACTTTCCGATCAAGGATAAGATAGTTGTTTGACATGCTTATCGGCGGTCCTGACTTTCTGCATCATGGTACTATATCGACCTGGATCTGTGCCTGAAACGGAGACAATGGACCTATTTCACGTCTGAAAATCGACATACGTCCACATTGGATGTTCAGACCTCTTGCGTACGTCTGCGCCCATGACAGAAAGTTCTGGGAAGGTAGGCGCTACCCAACAATATCTCCATGACGCTTGACTGACATAAGGTGAAGGAGCAGTCTGATACACCGATGTTAAGTTGAACGGTTGTGAGGGAAGTTGCGCTGAGTGTGGCGTAAAACGACAGCCATCGGTTCCGTGCCCAAGTACAAGACAGGCCGACCTTGGATAGCAGGAGGGAAGAGTAGACTGTCACATGGTTAATGCAGATATTCGGGCGACAACCATCCACGAAAAGCCTTATCGCAATGATCTGAGCTAGATGAAATGTGAAGTTTTGCACCAAAAGCCAAGGTACGCGCATCATTACCTGTTGAACTCGTCGTTTCTGAAATAGAGTGTGGCACTTAAGCTACATCCACGATTGTACCGCACCCTAAACACCAGTCTTCAACGTAAACCGTTGCAACTTGCCCTGGTGCAACGGCCTTCTGCGGCTCGTCGAAATCGATGCGAATGCAATCGTTGTCACTGGGCTAATTAATTGATTGTGAACGATAAAAAAACAGCTAGGCTCACGAGTACACTGAGCAGCCTGTGTCAGACATCACGTGTCGAAATTTCATACGCGCTTTGAGACCGCCAGGATGCATGAGCTCTATTGGTGGGCTGTCAGCCCATATCCACGTCCAATTGCGAATGGTCAGGGATTGTGCGTATAACGCTGGATGATCACTGACAGCCGACAACTGTAAATAATTCGAAAGAGGATATGACAACACTGACGTTCCAGGTACGACGTATATTATGTTCTTTGGGATATCTTTCTTCACTACAAAGGTCTTTTCTTTGAGACCCTTCACTTTAGCACCCTGACCAATAGTGAAATTCCATGGCCCTGTATGTTCGCCCACTTGGAGTCCTGTTTCCAGGTCGATGATCGGCCCAGGTTTAGGTGGTATGTATTGGGCTTAGCTAGAAAGTTCAGCAGATGATATCAGGCACGAAATTTGAGCTCACATATGAAGTCATGAAATTTGCGTTTCTCCCCCACAAAACATATGCCCATGCTTTCTTGTCTGGCCGCCGTTGGTAAGTTCCACTTCACGGCGAGCTCTCTGACTTCCATCTTTTTTATGGATCCTAGAGGGAAAAGAGCACGGGAAAGGCTACGTTCAGGGACAGAAGATAAATAATATGTCTGGTCCTTTGTAACGTCGCGAGGACGAAGAAGTCTTGGTCGTGAAACGCCATTATGGTACTTCCAATCTTTATTTGCGTAGTGGCCTACACGCATACCAGATAATGAGTTGAACTAAGGATGAAGGGAAAGGATCAAGTACCAGTTGCAAGCCATGGAGTATTTGAAAGCCCAGGATCCTCGGTCAGGCGGTCTAGTAATACGCCAAATTTAACTTCTCTAACCTAACATCAAGAATGAAACATTCAGCCGTTAACAAAACAACTCACTTATTACACCACACGTCAGGATTGGGCGTGATACCGCTCTCCCAGAACTTCAAGGAGGGCTCGAATACCCGAGTCCAGTATTCACGTGAGAGATCCACCTGTAACTTAGTAAGTAAGGAAACTTAAAAGCTTGCAAAAGTAAAATTATGAAACATACCATTTTACAGGGTATATCGAGCACCCTGCACACGCGTCTGACATCTTCCCAGTCTTTCTCCCACTCACATCCATGATCTGAACCGGACTCGTCGCGTGTATCCCAATTGCGCATGAACACTGCTGATAGGTCGTAATCCTGTCGATACAAAACATTTGTGTCAGTTGTATTAGCATTGCACATGTTGCTTACTTTGTCCGCTAGTAATTTTGCGGTGACGGAGGAATCCACCCCTCCGGACATTGCAACGACAACTGAGTGTGACTCGATGGGGAACTTGTTATCGGGAGCGCAGGAGGGTTCAACTTACCCTTGTCGCCTTTTCTCGGGGCATGTGTCCTGGATTCATAATAAGAGCGAATCTGTAACTTTTGCAGTCGTGAAAAGCGACATTGTCGAAACATAAGTTAGCGTCGGTCTAGACTCTAGACTCTAATTTCTTCAAAGCGTGACAACGGAATAGTGCGTGACAAGTGCGTGACCCGAGGTAGTCATTGGCATTTGGAGTCCTAGCGAGAACACATCCACCAGCTATTCTTCAAGATCGGATTGCACGACAAGCAAAAAAACTCGCAGGAAAGAACAGGACACGCATAATTTCTGGCAACCGAACCAATAGCCTATAATGGTTCAAGGGTCAAAAACCGAAGGTAAAACCATCACTTGCTCACTCTCAATCCACCAGCTCACAATCTCAGGAAGGCCCCTCCCAGGCCGAGATTCTCCTTCGTGTTACCTCAGGAATCGCCGCAGAACTAATTAAAGCCCACGATTCCAACCAAACAGTCTCGCTGAATGAACTCCGTGCAAAGATCTCTAAGAAATATGGCTTCGGGGGCGTGCCGAGGCTGGTAGATATCATCAGCGCCATACCGGACGAATATAAAAAGGCTCTTTTACCAAAACTTCGTGCAAGGCCTATAAGGACAGCCAGTGGTGTATGTGGTTCCCTTTTACTTCACAGAAGATCCGTTGGATCTGACGGTTCCTCATAGATCGCTGTGGTAGCAGTGATGTGCAAACCACATCGATGTCCTCACATCGCCATGACGGGGAACATTTGCGTGTACGTCCCACTTTGTTGTCTCTATTTGTGTTCCTCATTTCTGTGACAGATACTGCCCAGGTGGGCCGGATTCTGATTTTGATTACAGCACGCAAAGTTACACTGGGTATGAACCGACGAGCATGCGTGCCATCCGTGCGCGCTATGACCCGTACGAGCAGACGCGAGGACGTGTCGAACAATTAAAAGCCCTTGGTCATAGCGTCGACAAGGTCGAATTCATTATCATGGGCGGTACTTTCATGAGCATGCCAGAGGACTACCGCGCAAAATTCGTCGCACAGCTACATAACGCTTTATCTGGCTTCACGGGCACCGATGTTGATGAAGCGGTACGGTAAATGTTGTCTTATTTTGGTTTCAAACAGCAGGATATTTATGCCTAGTATAGATATTCAGAACAGAGCAAGTCAAAGGCAATCGGGATAACTATAGAGACGCGACCAGACTACTGCTTGAGGCCCCATCTATCCCAGATGCTCCGCTATGGCTGCACGCGCCTCGAAATCGGCGTCCAATCAGTATACGAGGACGTTGCCCGAGACACAAATCGTGGACATACTGTGCGTGCGGTCTCCGAGTCCTTCCACATGGCCAAAGATGCAGGGTTCAAAGTCGTCGCTCATATGATGCCTGATCTCCCAAATGTGGGGCTGGAGCGCGACCTTGAGCAGTTTAAGGAATATTTTGAAAATCCGGCATTTAGGAGCGATGGATTGAAGATATATCCTACTTTGGTCATTCGAGGGACGGGCTTGTATGAGCTTTGGCGGACGGGCAAGTACAAGAATTACACACCTAATGTCTTGGTGGATGTCGTTGCTCGGATATTGGCACTCGTACCTCCATGGACACGAGTATATCGCGTACAAAGGTTAGTCTCATGAAGTCGATGTGAAACAAAAGGATTCAAACGTAACTGATTACCATAGAGATATTCCATTGCCGCTGGTCACAAGTGGGTGTGAAAATTCGGGCAATTTACGAGAGTTGGCCCTCAATCGAATGAAAGATTTCGGCGCAGAATGCAGGGATGTGCGATATCGCGAAGTTGGCGTGTGTGCGGCGTCCTGAAATATGTGGCTCAGATGCTGACGTTTATACAGATACACGAAATACACCACAAAGTACGACCGGAGTCTGTCGAGCTTCTCAGACGAGATTATGCGGCCAACGGTGGGTGGGAGACCTTCCTTTCTTACGAGGACCCAGAGCAAGACATCTTGATTGGGCTTCTTCGTCTACGGAAATGTACCGAGGAAGGCACCTTCCGGCCTGAGCTTGTGCGCAAGGAAGGCGCAGAGGGAGGGTCGAGTATTGTCCGTGAGCTCCATGTGTATGGTACTGCAGTTCCAGTGCACGGGCGCGACCCAACGAAATTCCAACATCAGGGGTTTGGGACACTGCTTATGGAAGAAGCAGAACGAATAGCACGGGAGGAACATGGGAGTGTGAAGCTCGCTGTCATATCAGGTCCGACTTCACTTGCAAGAGGGAGCTTACACTGACACCTTCTCCACAGGTGTCGGTACTCGAGATTATTACCGCAAGCTTGGTTACGAGCTCGACGGTCCCTACATGAGCAAATCATTACTATAACATATACAGTCACACTATGGTTGTACATTACATTATCATTTTCACGAGCGTCCTTGGTTGCCAATGATCAATGTATGAAAATTCGGAAACAAGTTCTCCACCGTATTCCGTATGTCATCTTGAATGAACCTCTCGACCCGCGTCAAGTTCTTAAGAACATGTTTGTCCGCTTGGCCTATCTCACTCTCGATCAATATGAATAGGAGGAGGCGTCGACCGATTGGCAAAGATCTGCTGTTGCGTTTTCCGCTGTCCTCGTCCATTTCAGAAGGGATGCTGGTTTGGTTTCGTGGGCGTTTACTATACACGCGGAACCTTGTGGATCTAATCCATCGAACATGCACAAGTGCATTCGACCACACGAACCTTCGTACGCGACTGCTACCTCAGAGTAATAGCTCCCTATGAAGACACACATCACCACCAAAAAATGTCTGAGTAGCAATAAACCATACCTCCTTTGTCAACGAGACATCATAGTGCCGATCTGCACAGCTAGAAAAGCGTGTTAACGTGCATTGTATATTCGACATCCAACTAAACCGAAACCGGTATTGTATTCGATATAAAAAATACAGAGACTACCTCATGTGCACAACAGACGTCACATACAGTTGTCTGATCGTAACGGCGCACGCGCCAGTCCTCGATTTCATTCGAGTTTCGCTCAGCAGCAGTTGCGAAGGTTCTACCACTCAAGCTGCCGCATTCTGAGTCGGATTGAAGCCACGCGCAAAAGTTGGAGGGTAAAGATGACGGGCGTTACTGAGAGTAGTAAGGAGTGTCACATTATAAGAGGTATTGAGAGACCAGGTGGTGGGCAGCGATAAATATCCACCATGCGCAGTATGGCTTGATCAAGAAAAACCTGATCAGTGATGAGGAAGTCATGCCATGTGGAGTGACAAAGAATATACATGTAGACTTTGACTTTGATAGCGGCAGGTTGTAGGGAGTGACTTGAAGGGAAAACCAGAGAACAAAGGACAAAAGCCAGACAGGAATGAAGCATGATGACAACGGAGAGAGGGAGAATTTCTATATTTATATACCACAACAAAAAATGGATACTGTTAAGACGTGCTGTACCCTGTCCTACACAGCTGCAGGGGGGAAATTGTGCGAAATAGGGAAAATAGGTATGACCCTATACGATCAGCTAGAGTTCTGATTTTACGATAACAACGGAGGATATACTGCAAGAAATGGTAATAGATTCTCACGGAGCAGCACTGCCCACTTACACTTACAGACAAGTTCAGTCTTCAAAAGTTCCCTCATCGCACTCCGTGAGACCGATGTCAGTACATAGCATGGAGCCACAGGAATGACTGCCTGGTTACAATTATGCCCAGGCGGTGTTCCTTCCAAGTCCTTTTATTTGACCATTAAACACTTTCAGTGACTGAATACGACTCAGTCTTCTTCCCGAGAGTCGAGACCAATCGCCGATCGGTCGGATCTGAGAGTCGAAATCTCATTCCGTCCTGCGTGTGCCACAAGTGGTACAGATTAACGTTAACCTCGACCCACCTTAGACCCCCTATAACTTGGATGTGCAGGGGAAGAGTAAGGATTCTCATCAATACTAATCACATGTGCTAACGTTCAGATTGTCACTTGCTAGCCAAGGAATTGTGCAGCTACCGCTCCTCCTCTCAAGAAAGCGTGCACGGCTTCGAGGTGTGCAAAATGTTTGCAAGGCGGCCAACCTCGTAACCGTAAGCGTTGTATCATAGTAAGTAAATATCTAAACGGTCAGGTGATGATTACTGGTACTGATGCGACTCTGCACAGAGGAGGTGCAAATGTGCATGTCCGCGATATATTAATATAGATGAAGCTACTGCTAGTCAAACTCCTGCGATTCCTGCAGCTGCTCACTGCCAAGTTCGACCTCCAAATCCCGCAACTGCGCACAGTGCTCCACTCCGGGAGGGAATACGCCTTGCCTCACCCTCGGACGCCACGTGGATCAAAGCACGTGTAACTGCGTGGGTCAAAGCACTAAATCACCTCACCAAGCAGGGTCAATGGCAGGTTTATTCCTTTGTCCCCAAGAATGAATGCCAACAGCTTTTCCTTTCCCAGTTTTTTCACGTCATCTACATGACATGATGATTTTCAACATGCAGCTCGTGAGCCATGAACTACTCAAGTACTTACGAAGTCACGGAATTTATGTCCACGATTCACTAAGATCGTGTATCGCAAGGTGTTTGTTGGCACTAGTATATATAGAATCTCCAAGTGGACCCGCCGCATGTGTGATATGTAGGGGACCAACGTTCAGCCTCGATTGAGACATTGAAGCAGAATAGTGAGAGTACTACTATTGCTAATACACTTTATATCACTGCTCGCGGTGTAACGCAAGTGAGAATGGCAGCCGCCGAAAGCATTATGTGTTCAACGCAAATTATCGACCGTCCAATTTAGATGCTCAGTGCTCAGGAACGAAAGCCACGGATTTTGCAAGGGTGCAAGAACATGGGTTCCAACGAACTCGATGACGAGCAGTGAAGTGTAGGTTTGAAATGCTAGTATCGATTCCAGACTGCAAGAATATACTGCTGGCAGCTAGTAACAAGCTACAATCAAATCAATTTGCAACCCGGAGACAAGCTAGCGATACTATTTCTCTCAGTAGGCTTCATCTGTAGTCTCCACTGGTTTCGTGTTTTCACTTCCTATCCACAAAGAGGACATCCACCGTCCAATTGGTGGTATTTTAGCTGCCCATACTGGCCAGCCAATAAACCCGACGACGAGTAACCAAGCTGGCCCTACAGTGCACCACGTCGTGACACTAGCAGATAGAAAAATCACCAGCGACAGCGCTAGGAAAAAGAAAACCATCCTGTATAATGTTAATTGTCAATGAGAAATACTCGCGCAGCACTGTAAATAGCGAAGACACTCACCCCCAAACAACGAGGGCATATGGTAAGCTGAAAATGATGGCAAGGTTCTCTTTACCATGAAGGGACTGAGTTATACGCGTCATGAATGCAGTCTTGATCAGTCAAGTCAGTCGTGTGATGAGGGAGAAAAACGTTGAATGTACTGCTCGGTTTATGCTGTCTCGGTGCCCGCCGCTTTGAGCAAGAAGAGCAGAGACGACCAGCGAAGCTACGGACCAGAGCGACGAGATGTATAATGCGATTTGTGCCGATGGTCGTGTACCGATCGCCGGCATCGAGAGAAAACTGATGTCTACAGCCAACATGACGGTTGACTGTCCATTTTAATGGTTAATGGAAATGCTGTGGGCATCGGCAACTTACATAGATTGCTAGTCCACTCCACTCGCTCGTCAACCTATTCATGAACATTTTCCAGCGCGGGCGGTTGACAGATTGGTCAACCCAGACGCTGTCGATTTGTCTAACATGGGTAGACGGAGAGCCAAAAAGGAAGAAGTTGAAAAGCTTGACTATCGGTCTTTTTTCGGTAGAATTGTCGTCGGCATAAATAGTGTGATCACCTAGCCTCGTGCCTATTTCACCGTAAAAATTAGAAAGCCTGGCTCGAGCTGGTGAGAAAAGTCAGTTGCATCTGGATGAAGGCATCCATTAGACCACCATACTGAACATTCGCATTAGGCGAGCTATGGAGGCTCGTTATAAGAAAAAACAGTATTAAGAAAGCAAAACCCGTACCGTATGCCCAAATGTATTGGTCATTTGTGGTCGAATCGGGTTCATCATTTGTTGTTGGATCAGATTTGTTGACGATGCCTTAACTTTGGATCAACAAACCTGCCCAGTACGATGTATGAACAGACATCACCATTCAAATAATCAACAATGTTCAGAGCTCGCTGGAGCTCATCTGTGTCAAAAGG
Organism: Suillus subaureus; assembly: GCF_016647635.1. Taxonomy (NCBI): domain Eukaryota; kingdom Fungi; phylum Basidiomycota; class Agaricomycetes; order Boletales; family Suillaceae; genus Suillus; species Suillus subaureus. The sequence goes on from NW_024538679.1 coordinate 18,037, forward strand.
AGCCAATGATATTTCTGAAAAGATAGTATCTACTTGACAAATTGTGTTGTGAGCAAATATGGTTAACACATGGCGAGAGACGCACCGGTATAGGCATGAAGGATCACTGCCTGCAGTTCACGGTGAAGTTCAGGGGTTATCTTGCAGTCGCTCGGATATAACTCCCGGTGCATCCTGAACCCCGTTAGTGGGGAAGAATGAGTATATCTGAGAACAGGAGATTTAGATCTGTTCATTTACGGGAGGCTAGCAAAAATATTACCTCGGCCACACAGCGTACCAATACTCGGCCTCTATGGCATATTCTATACAACAGTTATACAGTGTCGCCAGAACAGAAGAAAAAACACACTAATATAACTGCTCGTAACGCATTTGACCCCGCAAAACAAATGCTTCGCCTCAAAATGGGCCTCCCAAAACAAAATCCGCTGATCAGGTGCAACAAAATAGTATTGGCATTCTAGTTCCCCACTGTCGTTCGTGGATAAATCAACAGTGAGCTCCATAAGTGTGCCTTCAAGGTGACCTGCGAGTTGCGCTTGCTCAAGGAGCGTTCTTACACAGGAAGCGATCACATCAGAGTTCGGCCGTTCGCGTACGTCGGCATCTGTGTACACCGTGATTTCAATCTCGTTTGTCTCCATATCCGGATCTTTCCATGTTAGCTGAGGGAGTGAGTATGTGAACAAACACGTTGGAGACAAACTAACCAAATCGCTGGAGAAGTATAGTGTGCCGTGCGGATGGATATGACAGTTCCAAGTAATATCGCCTGATTCGAACTTCTCCGGACTGCCGGAAGTGAGTTGGTATTCATGTTGCACATTTAGACTGTATGTGGATTGACGCACAACACAGAAAAATCTTTCTGGCCTGGTGAGATCTGGAAATCTGTATCTGTCCTCTGCCAATGACTTGCGGGATGAAGTTCTAGATGAGATTTGAACAAAGCTCATATTCAAGACCTACATTTGAGACTTTTTGCTATAACGTCGGACGTCACTTGCGGTCATTGGCTTCATAGTTAGAGGGGTACTGTCCTGCAGCGAAGTGCCAATGGACACAGGGACATAGTTAGACTCTACTTCTTCGGTAAGCGAGTTATCCGCGCGAGTGTGTTCCGAGCGCTGGCTTGTTGAGTGCCTAGACTCGGAGGGGTGGCAGAGGCTTGGGAGGATGGCCAGTACTGATGAAGTATCAGCGTCACTGCATTGCTCGCGGCATTCATGTTTATGACAACCAGTACCGCCACTCGCATGTGCAGCACTTGAATGCATAAATCTGGAAGTCAAAATGCCGAGTATACGCTGCAGAATATAATATGGATGTTGAGTTTGTCTGGAAAGCCTGATCACCATGGTTCGGAGCATGGTCAGCAGTTTACGCAGAACACGACATGCATGATTCGTGTTCATAGTTCAGTTGAAGTGACGCCTACTGTGTGATATATCTTGCTGAAGAGTATTGGGTGACAATTGAGCAAGATGACGAGCTAAATTGACGGTTATGCACAAGAAATTAACTTAAACCGAGCTATAATTAGTGCTTACCTTGACGTAAGGTCGACCCGACGAGGTTCCACTAGAGGTTTGGATCCTAGTAAGACGCTGAGATAGGACAGTGTGGCTCTATGCTATGTGCTGCTGAGTGAGTGTGGTGCTCTACTCTGCGAACTTGTCTGCCTTGTCTGACTAAGCCTCGGAAACAGCCGTGGGACCCTTCTCCTCGTCTCAGACGAGGAGAAGGGTCCCACGGCTAGTGATGCATCGGGCCTGGCTTGGCCTGAAAGCCCTGGCTCGGGCCTGGAAAAAACTCAGGCCAGGCCCTTTAGGAGGGCTTGGGCCTGGGCCAGGGCTCACGAGTTAAAAATGTGTGAAAACATATATTTCACTACCAGACAATTAGACTCAAGATGTTACGGTGAACTAGGATGGGCGCGATGACAGGTACTTGATAAGAGCACGCCTGAAGCCAGTTCAAGCCTTACAAATGTAAGGTTCTTAAGACAAGTCAGAGAGAGTGTCTCTGGCTCAAATATCAGTTATCAGACGACTTAGGATTGGAGGTCCTAAGCGAAGGATAGTTCTGGGTAAAACCTAGTAGATTAAAGTGAAGTTCTAGCTAAGTACATAGCTGTGTATATATAGATAGGACTGGCTTTAGGGCCGGTAAGCGTACGTCATTGAGACAAGTCAGAGATAAGGAAGGCTACATCATTGAGACGAGTCAGAGATAAGGAAAGCTACGTCATTGAGACGAGTCAGAGATAAGGAGGAATGAGTCATCTAGCAACAGCACGTGGCGGTTGTGATGTAATACAGCTGCAGATCATTGGTCTAATGATGGCACGGTAAGGCGCGGTCATGACGTAATACACGAGTGAAGAAAAGAAATGAGATAGGGGTAACCATGATTGTAACATTACCCCTCGTTTACGGATGAAGTCACTGACTTCAATTATCTTGGTTGGCCCAATAGACGGGGTCCGTGTCGTAGTTGGAATAGAGCAGATCATCCTGCTCTTCAGTGATGGTAGTCTGCGCCATTTCGGTGGCATGAGCGATACCGTCTTGCTCGATTTCCCATCGAGCGAGAGCATTGTAAAAACCTACGTTGGTCCATACCAATGGAATAACTGCTTCCCCTTTCAACTCTTTACAGAAAACCGACAGGTGACCAGGCACATATTCCTTGCAAACTCTGCAGTAATACGCAGGGCAGTTCTTGTGACGATGTCCAGCGACATGACAGTTACGACATACGACGTTGTCGACCAGTGGCATTTTTACAACTGTGACAGAGGATTGGTTCGGAGGGGAAGGTGATCTGGATCGTTTGAGTGGTGCTTTAGCGGGGGAGACAGAGGCAGCTCACTTAGCGGCGAGGCGTGAGGATCGTCGCTTAAGTGGGAGTCGTCATGTGGTATGTGTGATGGGGTCAGGAGAAGGAGAAGTTGGTACGTGGAGTACAGCAATAGGAGGGATATTATCATCCTGATGCTCCACGGTAGTCGTAGTAGGAGCTGGCGGTGGTACAGGGACAGCAATATGAGGGGACAGTGGTTGCGCAATGGGGTCGAGGGCAATGCGTTTGGTGACGATGTGAATAGCTTCTCTAATAGCATCTCTAGTTTCCTCAGGCAAGAGACGGATCGCAGTATTGCGGATGTGTATGTGGAGATGGCGGAAGATGGTTTGATGACGCTCATCGTCAAGGAGGGCGGCGGTGCAGTCAATGAGACTGGCATCTCTGATAATTCTGATTATAAGACCGCTAGATATTGCTCCTCGTTCTCCAAGGAGACGATCTATTTCTATAGCGTACTGCTGGGAGGTGATAGCAGATTCAAACAGGGCGCTAGTTTCTACCTGGTCAATGACCGGGAAGTAGTCGGTAAGGACGGAGTCGTCGGTAAGGGTGAGGGTAGAGTTGGAGGTTGGTGGCGATGGTACGGGGGATGATGCGTGTTGGGCAAGGTTGGCGGCAGTAGCGTTTTGATAGTCAAGGAGCGTCAATGGATGAGCGTTTCCTTCAGCAACAGTATTCATGGCGGCAGTAAGTTCTTCGATACAGAGGATGCAGAGACATAGTCGTTCAATGTGGGACATTGTTTAGAAATCTATAGCCCATGGGCTTTCTTATAGGCAGTGAGGATGTCAGAGGCATTAGCGAGATTTTCTTCTGGAACCCATTTGTTGCTGGCAGAAGAGTATCCTTTCCAGGATACTAGATAGCATCTTCGTTTACCCACCCCCTTGTGCGATAAGATCGCATCAATTTCATATTCTTCTTCGTTATCAATGATATCAGGAGGAGGGTCATGGAAGTTCGGCCCGTGAATCTCTGTCTTGTGATAGGATGATAGCTCAGAAGCATGGAACGTGGGGTGAACTTTCCATTGTGGAGGGAGTTGGAGTGTGAACGTGATAGGGGAGAGGACTGCAGTGATCAGGAAAGGGCCATATCGTTTGGGCGCAAGTTTCCGCGATGGTAACTGCATAATCAAATTCTTCCCAGACAACCAAACCTTATCTCCTACTTTCCATGGATGGTATTTCTGTCCATGAGTTCATTCTGCCATTTGCTGCATTGCAAGGATGTGGCACGACAGGGCTTCTTCTCTGGATTTCTGGAGGGAGAGAAGTCTCTCTTCTGCTGCGGGGACAGTAGAGTTAGGAAGGGTATGAGGGAGAGCGCGTGGTTCATAGCCCATCATTAAGAAGAAGGGTGACATGTTGTGGGAATCATGTTTTCGGTGGTTATGCACGAATTCTGCCATGGGAAGGTATTCGACCCAGTCTTCCGGGTGATTCCGGCAATAGATCCGAAGGTACGTTTCGAGTTCCTGGTTAAGTCGTTCGGTCTGGCCATCGGTCTGAGGATGATAAGTGGTAGATGCCGCTATGTCGTATTTCAAAAGCTTGGCAAGGGCTCGTGAGAACTTGGATACGAATTGCGGCCCACGGTCAGAAATGACTTTTTCATGTAGGCCGAATCGTCAGTAGACGTATTTGAAGAATTTCTTGGCAACTCCTTCTGAAGTGATGGTTTTAGTGCAAGGGATAAGAATTACCCCCTTCATAAGGCCATGGTCGACCACGACCATTACAGAATCAAAGCCGGCACAGAGGGGAAGATCAGTGATCAGATCAACGGAGACCTGCATGAAAGGAGCTGCAGCGATGGAGGGAATAGGGACCAAAGGAGGGAGTACAGGGTGGGTATCGGATTTCATCTGCTGACAAAGGGCGCAACCCTCAATGTATTTACGGATATAGGTGCCCATGGAGGGCCACCAAAAGTCTCTCTTGACCAATTCTTCTGTTTTAAAACGACCAGGGTGGCCGGTGGTGGGGTGGTCATGGCATCGTTCCAGAATAAGACATCGTCCAGCAGGGCGCACATAGGTGCGATCTTTATAATAAAGAATATCATCCTTGATCGTCCAGTCTGCAAGGGCTGATTTCATCAGGGGAAGGGAAAGGCCATCTAGTGCATCGGAGGCGGCGGTGAAGATGGGGTCAGGATCAGAAGGGTCCGGGTTAGTGAGGGTGGTCATGAGTTCAACATCCAGAAGGCGAACAAACATGGAGTCGGGGAGGAGAGTTTCATCTTTATTATCGTCAGCGGAATCAGATCCATGGTCGGGACAATGAGAGAGAGCATCCGGAGCGACGAGTTTAGTTCCAGCGACGTGATGGAGTTCAATATCATAGCAGGATAGAATCAGCTGCCATTGAGCTTGTCGACAAGTCAACTTCTGTGCAGTCCTGAAGTATAGGAGGTTCTTATGATCCATGAATACGATGACCGGGTGAGCGTTTCCCTCTAGATAGTGGCACCACTTGGTGAGGGCACGAATGACTGCGAGAAGTTCACGATCAAAAATTTGGTAATTTCTTTCTGTGGGGTTCAAGGTCTGTGATAGATATCCACATGGGTGGTAAACACCATTATCATCGGTTTGAAGTAACACTGCCTGTGGCGACCAGGGATGCATCGGTTGCAACTGCAAATTGTCTGCTAGGATCAGGGTTTTGGAGGACCGGTTGCTTCAAAAAGCATTCTTTTAAGGTGGAAAAGGCAGATGTGCACTGTTCCGTCCACAGGAATTTGACATCTTTCTTGGTAAGGTTGATCAGGGGTCTAGCAATGTTGGAATAATGGGAAATGAAGTTTCGGTAGAAATTGCAGAATCCCAAGAATGAGCGGACTTCTTTCATGGTCGTAGGGGTAGGCCAATCCTGAATACCATTGGTCTTGGCATTATCCATCGCCACGCATCCGGGGCGAATTATCATTCCGAGGTACTCTACCTCTTGAGCATCAAAGGTGCATTTTTCCGGTTTAAGGAAAAGCCTTTCCTGCCGAATTTTCTCAAGGACGCGTCAGGTACGTTTGTGGTGGGAAGGGAGGTCGTTGGAGAAGATCAGAATATCATCCATGTATATGACGAGCCATCCTTCATTTATTTCTTGTTGGAATGTCTTATTCATATACGCTTGGAAAGTGGCGGGGGAATTGCAAAGACCGAAGAACATGATGTTTGGCTCGAAGAGGCCATATTCCGTAGTGAAAGCGGCCTTCCATCTATCTTCTGGGTAAATCCAAATGTTATTGTATCCCGAACGGACGTCCATCTTAGTGAAATATTTGGCACTGTGCAACCGAGCGACCAGGGAAAGTGGTAACAGGAGTGGGTAGGCGTTCTTGACCGTCCATTCATTAATATACCGGTAGTCCTGACAAGGACGAAGGTCTCTGCTCTTCTTTCCTATGAAGAAGAAGCCGCTAGCTTGTGGTGACTTCGACTTGGAAATGAATCCCTTCTGCACATTTTCATCAATAAATGCTTTGACCGCTGTACATTCCTTTTCGGATAGTGGGTACACCTTTGACATTTTGGGGATGAAACCAGGTTTAGTTTCTATCCGATGATCTATACCAGGTCGTTCAGGTGGTAACTGGTTTAAACCGTCCTTTGCGAAGATGTCGGCGAAATCGTGAAGGTAGGAAGGAACGAGTTCTTCAAATGATTTCTTCTTCTGTTCAAGCCTGGCGGCTAGCACGAATTGCTGAGCTTTGTTACTGGTTTTAATATATTCAGCTGGTCGCATCAAGGGGATAATCGTAGGTCGTTGTTCCGTGATGCTAGTTCCATCCTTTGTCAAAGGAGTGTCTAACGAAACGTTGGTGATCACCCAGAGCTCTGAGGCGTTGACAGGATACTCAACCAAGAATTCGTCATCTTCTAGATGATACGTGGAGATCTCTCACACGGGTGGTGCGTAACCCGTGGTCCATACGTCTTCCTTAGTGTCAAAGGAGTCATCATCGTCGTCCGGAATCGGTTCAAGGTTGGGTAATGATGATGGAGTTTCTTCATCAGGGATTTCTTCTATGGTCGCCCGTGGCATTGGTTCTCTGGATATTGTGACCAATTCCTTAGGAGGCGCCTTCAGCAGCACTACAACTGGAATCGGGTCTGTCTTTCTACTGATCACCATCTCTTTAGATTTACGAAAGAGAGGGGGGAGTCTGTTCTTCTTTCTATCTCTATCAACATCTTCTTTGATCTGATCGCTCTTCTCTGTTCTCTGGAGTTCCAGCGTTTCTGCTTTCCATCAGATTACCAGGTCCATGGCACGTAGCCAGGGGATCCCTAGTAGAATCTGATCACGCCGACCAAGTTGGGTGATGTTGAACTTTCCTATCGTGGATCGTTCATCAATTTTGACAATGAGGACGCAATATCGGGTGATGTCGCCCCCTTTCACATAACTTCCATCCACAGTGGTGACTCGAAATGGTTTTGATAGTTTATGTGTTCGGATCCCATGAGTTTTGACAAACTCTTCGGAAATAAAGGTCCCGGCAGCGCCGGAGTCAACGATGGCTGTCATTTTGATGGTTTTCAGACGAGTCCTGGAAATGAGGGAAATGGGAACGCGAAGTTCCTTTCTAATTCCAACACTTTGTACAAGTCTGATAGGTACAGAAGATACTGACGTTGATCCAGTCTTCCACATCAAAAATCCTCGGCAAGGCGACGGATCATTGTATCTTCTTCGCTGTCGCTTATCTCTTCTCTGCAAACAGGAATCTTCTTCTTCTGTGGGCATGCTCTAGTAAGGTGGCCCTTCTGGTGACATGTAAAACATAGTCCCTTCTTCATGTGATCGTTCTTCTCGGCTTCAGTGAGCTGATCTACTTCCATAGCATTGGGATCATGTTGGTCAACGGATGGCCTAGGCACATAGCATTGCCCAGTTGGTCTAGTGGTGGACTGGTGGTTTGTCCGGTATGCGGCGCCTCGTTGGTAGTTACTGTCAAGTCTAACAACTGCAGCGACATACTTGTCAAAGTCTACGGGGATGGTCTCCATTTGAAAAACGGAATTGATGATTCCCTTCTTCAATCCATCATTGAAAAATGTGATTAGAACAGCGTCCTGCTTGACGCATGCTTGTGCAGCAAGGGTCTTGAAGCTGGTGATATAGGATGTGAGGTTGCCTGTCTGTTTCAACGTTCTGAGTTTATTCATGGCAGTACCGACGGCGTCGGCGGATACGAAGGCTTCTTTGAACTTGGTTTCAAAGTTCGCGAAGGTTCCATAAGATTTGGCGATGGAGTTGTCGACTTCAGTATAGAAAGTAAGTGCCCAACCCATTGCACTATCTTCTGTCATATATGTGAGAGCGGTGATAACCTTTTTCTCATTGGTGTTGTAGATTGTGGCGTTAAGCGCGAAGTACGCCTTAATCACATACAACCATCGCAGAGCCTGGTGGGGGTTCCCATCATAGGCGGTGGGCGCTCTGGCTTTTAACTCTGGTACTGTGGTGGACATCCTGAACGCCCGGTCAAGTGATGTTTCTCTGGTTCAGGGGAACGTTATCGTTCTCTCGCTGAGTTCTGGGTTCAGGGGGACGTGGTAGTCCTTCTGCTGAATTCTTTCTGGGGTCTGTAACCTCTCGGATGGAGAGGGTCGATGAAGGACTTTAATCTTTTGTTACGGCGAACTAGGATGGGCGCAACGACAGGTACTCGATAAGAGCACGCCTGAAGCCGGTTCAAGCCTTACAAATGTAAGGTTCTTAAGACAAGTCAGAGAGAGTGTCTCTGGCTCAAATATCGGTTATCAGACGACTTAGGATTGGAGGTCCTAAGCGAAGGATAGTTCTGGGTAAAACCTAGTAGATTAAAGTGAAGTTCTAGCTAAGTACATAGCCATGTATATATAGATAAGACTGGCTTTAGGGCTGGTAAGCGTACGTCATCGAGACGGGTCAGAGATAAGGAAAGCTACGTCATTGAGATGAGTCAGAGATAAGGAGGAATGAGTCATCTAACAACAGCATGTGGCAGTTGTGATGTAATACAGCTGCGGATCATTGGTCTAATGATGGCACGGTAAGGCGTGGTCATGATGTAATACACGAGTGAAGAAAAGAAAAGAGATAGGGGTAACCATGATTGTAACACAAGACTCAACATCTGATACATCTGAAATGTCCCCCTCCTTGCCATCATCCAGTCCCTCTGATGCTAACTCTAAAGTCGAAGTAGGAGCCTCTTGGAAGATCAAATCACATTGGTACATCATGCGAAGCACCTGAATCACCTCCACAACATCACCCTTCAAGCAGTTATGACACTTTGTGACAGTCAGAGCTGCAGCAGAAAAAGCTCACTCACTCAAAACTGAAGTAGCCATGATAGACAAATGATCATGGGCAAGGGATGCCCATACAGGGTACTGATGAGCATTCACCTATAACATTAAGCTAGATCAGCAACAATTCAGTTGACATAAAATGATACCTTACCCCCACCACTGAATGATAGGCATGTTATTGGGAACTAGAGTAGGTGAGTTAAGGTAGAGGTAGAACTCTCTTAGCCATGGCAGTTGGGGATCCACTTCCGACTCTTCCAGTTCATCATCACCACTCTTGTCATCACTAGAGAGCTCTTGAAGAAGTTGATGTACCTTACCAGACTTCTTTTTTGGTGATGATGGAACACCATGCTTGCCATACAACTTAATATACTCTTCCCTAAACTAGTGTAGATGTAAGCATATATAATATCTTGAAACAGAAGACCCACCATTCATTTGGCTTCCTTGAGAGCCTTGGCATGTGTGGCCTTACCCCAAAAATGTTTGATGTGAGAGTCCTTCTGGGATGGGTTGAGCACTAAATACAGTGAATATCAACATTACTATAAGCCACTGATCACCTATACATTGAAATAATGTATGCATCACACTCCAAACTTTGGTCATAATACTTGTGGATCTTTGCAATACCTCCTTGTAGGGCTCAATGAAATGACTCATACTTGGGATTCTTGGAATGTGTCAACCAGGCCTTGTGTAAGGCCTCGAGAGCTGGCAAAGCAAGGTGAAGGGATGCCCCCCTATCAGATGAGAAACTTTGCTGAGCTTTGTTGGCATGCTAAAGTAATCATCAGCTTAAGTTATGAAGGGAACTTCCTACTCACAGCTAGGAGAGATGTAAATAAAGTAATACAAGCCAACTCATCCTCATGCAGCTTCAATTGATCAATTTTGGCTTGTTTCACAAGGTTTGCCTCATGAAGGCCAAGCTCATAGACAAAAGGTTCAACATACTAAAGAACAATAGTTAGTTTTGACTCATCATTTATATTATCATACATACAGGTCTCTTCTTCTCAGCATGGTCAAGCATTACATAAGTTGAGGACCATTGGATGGGCATGTCGAGTAACAGTTGCAAGACAACAGGGCTTGGGTTAGGTGCATGGGTCTGGATGTCCTTCCAAAGTTGCTTGAATGATAGTCAAATAATTCAAGAAAATGACAAACCTTGACTGCAATGGCTCGCACAAGACCAATTTCATCTCAACAGCCATGGGCTTGAGGGATAGACAAATCAGGATGCTCAGGATTATAGTATGGGGCATTGCTATATGAAGAGATGACAGCTTGTGTTGCAAGGTGAATAACATGAGCCAGGCACCTTCAAGTTCCATGTTAGTAGAATTACAAAACAAATCACAACACAACTATACCTGATATGCTGCTTTTTTGGGATCCACATTGTCCTGGTCCCTTGCTTTATCTGATGTGCCAATTCATCAAGCATTGTGTCATTATTTGAGGCATTGTCACATGTAATGTGGCCAATCTAATACCCACATGAGCACTGCACCAAGATTTTAACACCTTAACACCTTACCTTATGAGCAATGCCCACTTGATCCACTATCTTGAACAAAGCCTGCCCAAGATGTTGTCCATTGTGGGAGTTATTCAGTTGTGTGAATCCAAGGACAGCACATTCAAGCTGCCAGACACTGGGTGATGTTTCCTTGATCCAGTGGCTGGTAGTGGCAAAATAGCCATCTGCATTACTGGCCTGCCATGCATTGCATGTCAGGTTGACAGCACTGGACATGAGCTTGCTCTGTTTGCAACATCAGTATGAAATATTAGTTTAAAATAATACAAGGGAAAACTTACATTGAGGTGTTGTCATATGCCATTCCAGACCCTCAACTCTAAATCTGCTTCTCCAGATATCCAGATCCAAGATCCAGATCTCCAATGATCTGATCTATCTTTATCTTCCTTCTGGAATCCAAACCCTATATCAGCGCCCAACCCCATTTAGACTTCCCCTGTCTCTGGACTCTGGTTAACTATGTTTCCCTTCTGATTATTGATCTGTTACATACTTTGCATATGCTTCATACATAGCCTTTGTGTTTTGCTGACTGATTCCTATATGATACCTACAGTATATAAACCTCGTGTAACTCTCAGAAATACTTCAATTCAAATATCATCTTAGTTCCTGCTCATTCCTGTGTCCTCCGGACTCGAGCCAAGTCTCTTGTCATATTCCGAGTCTTAGGATTGTATCCTAGACTACATCTCCAGCTCTACCTTAGGGTAGTCTATCCCCTGTTAGTTTCTAGTCCAGACTTCATCTAGATTAGCCTTATCCACTTGTCCAAATAACATCCAGACATCTGTTGGATTTATCTCATGTTTCAGATCTGGACATCCATTGTCCACCCTAGTCAAATCCCAGGAACTCTGGACAACTGTTCTAGCCCCCAGAAATTAAGGGCACATACTTGGGAAAGGGGCACAGCATATGAACTGAGGCCAAGCCCTTGTGATCCAACCCCCTTGAGCACGTGACCTTAACAGGTGTTCTTTTAACTTCATCATCTGTTTCTTGAATAAATTCATGATTTTGCAGTGTGTAGTGTTACAATTTGGCAGAACAACACCACTCATAGCATGAGCTGCTACAGCAATCATCTTCTGGAAGCTCAGGTGGTCAATTGCTTGAATCAGCTACAAAATAATCAAAAATCACTGTAAATACAATAAATCAACACCTACCTGGCTAGTGGAAATTAGCCACTCAATAGTGGCTTTGCGAGAGACTGTGTTCATGTACGGGACAACAATGTCAACAGAAGGATTTTCTTGCAGATGGCTGTTGAGACTTGTTTGCTGCACATTTGCAATAGCCACTGCTGTTTTTTGTTCTTTGATATCTTGAGGCAACATTGACTCAAAGTTATTAGTCTTGCACCATTGATGACAATTATTCTGTAGTAAATGTTAGAGTGTCAAGTATCAGAATGAAAAATTGACTTACTGAATGCCAGAATGCAATATGGCATTGACATGTTGATGTGTCACTAATGATCTGGCATGGGTATCCTTTCATTCTGCGACTCTGTCAGTGGGAATAGTGAAGAAAGAGTATACACTTACTTGCACAACTCACAGTCTTGGACTGAACATGTTTTCCCATCCTTAGCCTTGTGTACATAGGGTTTGCCAAAAAATGCACTGACATCATGGCTCCTCTCCTCACATTGAAGTACAGGTGTCATTGATATGTCCTGTATGTTGATGTTGGACAAAAAATTGTCCATGGCTGCAGGTGTTGCATTGCGAGTACTTGGAGTCTCTTCTGCATCATCCATAAGTGATGGATTGTGAGCCTGATGAAGGTGTTTGCCTATAGAATTGAAGAGTGAGTATACAAATGCAGAGGCTGCAACATACCTTTGTGGCCTGTGGCTTCATCTCCTTCACTGGACAACTCCACTAAGTCTTCTGTCAAGGAAGGAGTCCAGTCTGCATCTGCCAAATTGCGCTTGCCAGCATTTCTTGGGTTGGTGCCAAATGAGTTGCTGATAGCCATAGATTGGAGAGTCTGTTGAATGTTTTTGTGACTGCAGAGTTCTGGTGTTGTGGTGTTGTTAGAGTCAGTAAGACAAGATGATGGAATGATAGTGCACTTGGCTTGCACAGTGATGGTGGCAGGTGTGTCATCATCAGAGATCACTGTGAGAGGCATCAGTATGGTATATCATGTTCTGCTAGTAGATTAGTCACACAAAGAATCACTCACCAGTGGCACATAAACTGTACATCAAGATGGAATATGCCACAGGTGTTTCCAAACTAGGAAGCCTGGGCCTGAGCCCCAGGCTCAGGCCTGTCCAACTCACAGGCCAGGCCCAATGCATCACTACTTGTCTCTGCTACCCATGAGACCCCTAGTCCATGCACCCCCCTAAAAAGAACACATGCCACCCTTGATGCCACTCTCCTCTATTCTCCATTCTTATCTCCCTCTACCAGTCCTTCTTCCCTTTCATTTTCATCCTCTGTTTCATCTTCCTCTTCTTTGTCATTATCTTCCTCCTCTCCTCCACTCTCTAGTTTTTCTTTATTTCTTTTCTCTGCTTCACATATCTCTTGCTTCTTCACCAATTGAGTACCATTCCTGGGAGTGAATGCTCTCAAATGTCTTGCACTGAATTCTCCCTGCATTGGTCTTCCTTCCAACATCTCCAGTTTGTACAAGTTGAGGTTTCTTGACTGAATTTGGTGTGGAACTGACCATTTTGGTATTAGCTTCCATTCCATTTTGAAGGTATAGTCTAAATCATTATGATATACTTGAACCAGTTGACTGATTTTAAAAATAACCTCACCAGGCATTCTCTGTAGAATTTTCTTATTGAACATCACTTTATGCTTGATAGCATTATGGACTGCCTCCTTGTAGCCATCCAAACATTGTTGCTCCATGTATGCCATCTGTGTCAACATGTCTGATTGCCTAAGTGTTGAAGTACTATCCTTGATCTTTGTTCTTGGTGTATTCATCACAAGGCCAAGAAGCAATTCCTTGGGAGATGTCATATCCACATATCCAGATCTCAGATCTGATCCACATCTTATCTCCCTCCAACATCTCATCATCCAATCTGCCCACTCATCTGGTCTGGTCCACAATCCATCCAAATCTGCAACCAGCACTCATCTCCTTTTGGTAATCCCCTGACTCCAGTATTTCAGTTATCTGTATATCTGTCCTGCTCACTGATCCGTTACCTATGCTTCATTTCTGTTTCATTATTTGTGATTTGTTTATACTTACCAATAGACTATCCATATGCTTTGTACATAGCCTCAGACCCTGCTGATTGATCATTCCATTAGATACCTATAGTATATAACCTCCTGTAACTCTCTGTAACACCTCAGTTCAAATATCAACTTAGTTCTGCTCATTCCTGTCCTCCAGACCTGAGTACCTCTACCCTCATCACCCTCCAAGACTTAGGATTGATTCCTATAGTCTATCTATATCCGCCTCTGTCTACAACAGTCCACTACCATTAGTTTCTAGTCTGGACTCATCCAGATTAGCCTTACAATACTTATTCTGCATCCAGAAGTCATCTGGATCCACTATGCTACTTGTCTGACCCTCTGGACACATTAGTCTTGCCTTCCTGAAATAAGGGGCAATACTTGAGTAAGGGGCACAGTGCATGAGCTAAGGCCAAAGCCCTTTGGATTAATTTAGCCTTCAGTACAACCTTGACAGGAGAGAATTTTAGTGCTGGCAACAAATGGTGGTTCAAAGCATGAACTGTGTCATCCAAGTAGTCCAGCCATTTCACTGGGAGCTTGTCCCAAGATACTCCTTGTTGTTCACTATCTTCTCCTATATCTGGTGTGCACAACCTTTTTAAAACATGTAGCAATAGCTTATTAGTTCCCTCAACCAGGCTGTTTACCCATGGTGAGTATGCTGCCATGATATGCAGTTTACATTGTCACGCTTCATATAATGCTTGTACTGCATTGTTGTTAAAGTAATTTCCACTGTCCATCATGAAGGTTTCCAATGGCACAAATGCATTGAAGATGCCATTGAGACTATTCATCATTGTCTTTGCACTGCCTGCCATCTTGTACTTGAATACCCAAGTATGTTGCAAAAATACGATGAGGTAGACTCTTAGTGTGCTATATCCGCCTTTCCCTTTAGGTGTTGCAAAAATACGATGAGGTAGACTCTTAGTGTGCTATATCCGCCTTTCCCTTTAGGGAGTGCTAGATAATTGCCTACTAATAACTCAAATGGGTGTCTCCTGGTAATTGGTTCCAATAGTGAGTGCAAATGTGTTGATCTGAAACTCTTACACTTAGCGCAGTTTTGTATAGCCTCCATTATTGAAGTGTCCAACTTTGGGCTACAAATCTGATCCAATAATGCCATTTTCACCACATCTCTCCCCCAATGACTCCCTTCAGTGTGTTCTTTTTCTGCTAAATTTTTTGCTTCTTCCTTTGATATACATTCTACCTTAGCTCATGCTCTGGTTTCCATTCCCCCTTTCAAGTGCCACAATTTTTCATCTTCAATGATATACTGTAGCACTCAATGTCTGGCTCATCATTTTTCCCATACATCCTTATCTTGGTCCAGGTTACTGATCACCTCAATAACTTCTAGAAACACTGGTTCATTAGTAAATCTTATTCACAGGTTTTCTATTGTTGGGTCTATTGATATCACAAGCATCACATCATTTGCCAGTCCTGTCTAAGCCTCCCAATCTCTACTTACCATCCACTTGCTACTGTCTCCTGTAGTTGGTGGTATTCCTTCCCATTTGCAGCTGAGTCCATCTGCAACCATGTTCAGCTTCCCCAGGACATGCCTTACATCTACAATATTATATGCCAATATACCCTCTATCCAACATGCATGTGCCACATTTAGCATTGGGTTCAGTAAAGTATCCTTTAATGCATTGCAGTCCATTTTGACCTCAACCAGGAAGCCCCATATTATCCCTGAAAATTTATCAAACCTGAATTTTAATGCTGTGAACTCTAATAAATAGGATTTGTACTTTCTTTCTGTTTGCAATGTCCATTTTGATGTGAAACCTATTGGGTGTATACATTTGACCCATTTTCCAGTAGGTGTCTGTACCTTCACCCTTTGTGACAAAACTGCTGCAAATCCTTCTATACACTGTTACAGTCATGTATGCCCCTAGTATGCCCCTATTCATTTTCTCTCCTTTTACTTTGTATTACATCACATGCTGCACATCGCCACCACTAGACTTATCTCTGACTTGTCTTATCTCTGACTCACATTGTATTACATCACCATCACTATCACCATCACTAGGTGACCTATTCTTGCTATCTCTGACTCATCTTCTTATCTCTGACTCACCTCTATTCTCATGCCTGCCCTAAAGTACTTGTAGCCACTATATATAGTCTACTTGATATGCTGTAGAACCTCACTTTAATCTTACTAGGTTTTACCTGGAACTTCCTTTGCTTAAGACCTCCAATCTTAAGTTGTCTGAACACCGACATTCAAGTTGAGGACACTCTCCTTGCCTTGTCTTATGACCCTTGTATTTGCAAGGTCTTGAACTGATATTAGCTGTTACTCTTATCAAGCTGTTATTGTTGCAACTACCCTAGTTTGTAACATACACCCATCTGATGTTACAATGAATATTGAATTGTTGTACCTTGGTGCTTGCAGCATCAGTCTTGCTGTAATAGCTGCCTTGAGGTCTAAAAATGTGTTAGTGTGTTCTATTTTCCAATATTGATCAAGTTGAAAATCAGTCATTGCTTTCCAGTATGCAGTCTTGCCATATGAGCTATCTAGTGGGACCTTGAGTAGTAGGTCTTGCAAAGGACCATCCCATTGCATTCACTGGTTTCAGCCAATTTATGATTGCTGTGAGCTTGGTTAGATCCAGTTTTACCCCTTCTTGCCCAATTGTACCTCCCATGAATTCTGTCTCCAATATGCAGAATTTCATCTTTCCTGGAGCTATTGAGAACCCACACTCTCTGAACCATGTGAAGATAATGGCCAACTTGTCCATCATATCCCTGAATGTATCAGCTGTGCAACCTCCATCATCCATGAACAATTCCATGAAGTACATTACCAGTAGGTCATGCAGTCTTGCTGCTAACACTTTGCAGAATGCTGTGGGTGCTCCTGTAATCCCCAGCAGCATTCTCTTGTACCAAAAATAGCCTCATCCTTCTACATAGAATGCCAGGTATGGTCTCCATTGTTCTGGCACCTCTACTGTGTAGTATCCAGCTGCAAAGTCAAAAACTGAGATATAACAGTGCCTGTTAAGACACTGTTGTTTGGCCAAGATGTCTCCCTGTATCATTGGTGCTACTTCTGTGACCTTATTCAGCTAGGCAAAATTTTGGCATATTCTCCATTTCTGCAGTCCTTCATTTGGATTTGGAGTGTCCTGTACCTGCAGTATTTCATGCTCCAGTAGCTCAAATGCTGGGACTCTTCCCACACTCCTGCATTGATCATTAACCCTTTGTTTTAACACTTCCTCTGATAGGCCATTTGTCTTGTGGGCCTTCTGAGCTATGACCATTGTAGCTGTGCACTTGACTAACTCTGGTGGTTGTTAAGGTCATACTCAAGGGCTAACTGGATCCAAAGGGCTTCAGCCTCAGCTCATGCACTGTGCCCCTTACTCAAGTATTGCCCCTTATTTCAGGAAGGCAAGACTAACACGTCCGGAGGGTCAGATGGGTAGCGTAGCAGATCTGGATGACTTCTGGATGTGGGATAAGTATTATAAGGCTAATCCAGACAAGTCCAGACTAGAAACTAGCAGTAGTGACTGTTGTAGACAGAGGCGGATGTGGATAGACTATAGGAATCAATCCTAAGTCTCGGAGGGTGACAAGAGTAGAGATACTCAGGTCCAGAGGACAGGAATGAGCAGAACTAAGTTGATATTTGAACTGAGGTGCTACAGAGAGTTACAGGAGGTTATATACTATAGGTATCTAATGGAATGATCAATCAGCAGAGTCCAAGGCTATGTATGAAGCATATGGATAGTCTATTGGTAAGTAGAAATGGATCACAAATCATGAAATGGAAATGAAGCATAGGTAATGGATCAGGGAGCAGGACGGATATACAGATAGCCAAAATACCAGAGTTAGGGGATTACTGAAAGGAGATGAGCACTGGTTGTGGATTCAGATGAATTGTGGACTGGACTGGATGAGTGGACAGATTGGATGACAAGATGTTGGAGGGAGATAAGATGTGGATAGGATTGGAGATAAGATGTGGATCAGATCTGAGATGAGATAAGGATTGGATCTGAGATCCGGATATGCAGATATGACAGTGGTGCTTGCTCTATGATTCCTGCCTTCAACATCTCCTCTACTTGTTCATTATAAAACCTTGACTGTTCTAGAGTCAACAGTCTTTGATGTGTGCATAGGTTGAACATCTTGCCCTCTGGTATGTTGAGATTTAGCTGTGCTCCTGGTATTATGTTGACTTCTTGTAATGATAGTGCAAACAAATCCACATTATCCTTGACGAATTGTTCCAGTTCCTGTCATTTGGCATCTGCAAGATCATTACTGATTGTGACTTATTGAACAATTTCTGCTACTCTCTCTGGTTTGAATGGGTTCCTTTGCCTTGTGTATATTGAGGGATCCTGATCTGTTAGTGGTAATTCTGGTAGTTCTCCTAGTAACTGTCCTGCCACATTTGAGGCCTCATGTGTGGTGATAACCCCCACATTACTCTGCCTTGTCATTTCTTTCTCTCCCATGGTGTGTTCCATGTTCTTTGTTAACTGTTCTACCTTACCTTGTGCTTGTTTACCATTCTCCACTCTTCACCACAGTTGCTTCACCTGTTTCCTATCTTGATGCTGTTGTTGGTGTCCCATCAGTCTCCATTGCCCCATTGGAACATAAGGCAAGTGTGATGTTTGTGTATGTTCCACTGTGCAAACACAACAATGGCTAGACACTTGTTAATGTGCCTAACCAAAAATATTGTTGTAGGTCAATGCTCTGCCTAGCTGTTACACTTGCAAGCAAGAACGTTCAACCCTAAAGGGAATTGCTACTGAGAATGGCCGATGATACTAAAGACCCGAAAGTGCGCAGAGCACAGGAACAAGTGCGCAGGTATGTAGAGTGCAGGAATGCAGAAGTGCGGTCGATGAGTGGTCGATGAGCAGTTGATGTGGAAGTGCAAGATGCTAGGGTAGGGAAGTCTTAAGGAATGGCACGGGTAACAAGTGAGGGCAAGGGTATTGATTGCATGGGTAAAGAAAGTCAAGGTAAGGTGTCCAGGTATAAGGTAACCAATAGGGGCTAAAAAGCGCGCACTAATGGTGACTGCTCCTAAGTAAAACCTAAGGGAAGGAAATACTGCAGAAGGGAAGTAAATACGAAGTAGTCACTCTATGCACTTTATACTAGCTAAACCCTCTCGGAAACAGAAGGGACAGGACAGACAGGCAGTAGGAATATGTAAAGACATGTAATAAGGCTGCAACACTTGTTACAACACACGAGGCAAGGCAAAATACATACCAATGAGGTAGGATGGACAATGGACTGATGCGGGACATCTGTAAGGTAGTCTGAAGGCGCAGGAAATCGACCACAGTTATGCGTGCAGCACAGGAGTGAATGCGCAGGTCTGCAGAGCACAGGAATACATGTCCAGAGTGGGTTGAGTGCAGGAAAAGCAGTCGATGGTTTTGTAGCTTTCCATCACCTATATCAAAAGATGGCCATTGCAAGCCTAGCAGGAATACGATCGTCACACCGCTTTGTCATTAGTCTCATGTGTTCCACTCTCACTAGGATTTGCCTCAAGGGGGGTATTTTCAAGCCCCCCACTGTGTTCTCCCACTGTTTATTGTCTAGGGTCAAACTCTCCTCCTTGTTTGATGTGTTCATGATTTGATTGTTTAGTGTGACTTCCTTGTGCTGATCCTTGATACTAATAGTGTCCATTTTGTATTCATGTCTTGCTTTGAATTCCTGTAACATTGGCTTTCCAACAAGGAATCCCCATCCTCCACCACTATCAAACACCTCAAATTCTCCCTTCACCCACACACCTTTGATCTCTATCATTCCTGCCCATTTTGCCAATGAACTGACTATATTCCCATTCACCATTCATAGCTGCTGTTTTGACTGGTTCCAGTTGTGCAAGTGATGTTTAACTTTGTTAAATACTAATATGCACATTGCTCCAACCATTGCCCCATCATTGAATGATGCTCTAACCCTAACAATTTCCCCTTTTGGACCTTCTAGTGCAACCTGATGCACAAATGGGACCACTTCCTTTGTGTCCACTTGTTGTCTAGTTGCTTTGATGTGTCCCACTGTATACAAATCAATGATCTGAATTGTTTCAGTTGATGTGAGTACAGATGTGGCTGACACATTATCTATAAGTTTGTCGATTGGGTTGGGGCATGATATGACAGATTTGTCCTTGTGCAGTGCCTCTCCCCACTTGAGGACCTTCTCTCTAGCTCAGATATTCCTAAAATGCTGGGTCAACATGATATCCTCTTTTACACCGACCCATTCTCTTTTCCCTTGCTACCTTCTGGAATTTCCTCAATCCAAGCCGATACTGTCTGCTGTGCATGCCTGAATACTAGAGATATCAGTGTGGCTGCCATATGGTTGAATGACCCAAGAACCTTGCTTACTATTGCTCTCCATGCTGCCTCTTTGCATGTTAGTCTCTCCTGGTGGTCCTGTGGTACTGGACAATTTCTTCCATTATGCCTATGCATACCACATGCAAAGCATTCATTGGAGGCAATTGCCACTGTGCCCAGTTTGAGTGGATACCCTGTCTCGTGCATGACCCTCATACTCCCCCCACTTTGCATTCCATTGAGCTATTTGTGTGGCATATGCTGTATGCCCCACTGCTGTATCTTGATGGTGTGTGTATAATGTTACAAGTTGCCTGACCATTGTTTTCAAGTCTTCCATTACTACAATTGGTTGTGAGGCTGTAGTTGGTTGATGAGTGAAAGTAGACTGTGGATACACCATAGTTGCCTGCATCAGTACACATGTGACAGTGTTATTGCTGCAAGGTGCCTTAGATGGTGCTATATTCTTAATGGACATTTGTGAAAGTTGATTCTGGAGTGCTGTGATAGGGTTTTGTGTTGCACCATTGCTGTAAGTGGGCTACATCTGCATGCAATAAGCTAACTTCAAGTTCCTGTTTCGCCTGCTGTTCTTTCTTCTCCTTGAGCCACATTCCTTTCAGCTCTGTAAGCTCCTTCATGAATTCCATCCAATTCATATACTCCATATCCTTCAACAGATCTTTTATGACACTCAGGAACTTTCCTCTAACCTGCCAGATCATCAACATACTCAATGCAATTCCTGCACTTGTTGCAAGCTGCAATACCTTTGTGGCCCAGGCAACATGTGTCCAGCATTCCTGATTGTATAGCATAATCCTTGTCCCAACCTCCTTGTCTGTCAACAAAAACTCTAGCAGTTCCTTTTCATACTCTGCTTTGGTTTTTTCCATAATTACAATTGGTGGCCAGCATTTTTCAAACTCTGTGATGAACACTGGCCATGTGGCTTTACTCATTGATTGAAGAGCTTTAAACCATATTTTGGCCTGAGAACCCATACCCAGGTAATCTCCAAATGCATCTAGCTTATCCATGCTCACAGTGATGGACTGTTGTCTCATTGCATGATTAAACAACTTTAGGAAATCCACTGGGTTTTCTGATGTACAACCATTGCCATGAAAGATCTGTGGTGTTTCCATAGGCATTTCAACTCTAGTTTGTGTAATCACAAAAAACTTGTCCAAGTCATAGTCTGGTTCTTCAAAGGTAGGTTTTATCAGCTCTGTTTTTGTATAGCACAGTAACCATTGTAGATCAAATTGGGGTACTTGGAGGTCTAATTCTGGGACATCAAATTGCTCTTCATCTTTGAGGCTACTAAGGGGCAAACTGTCCAAATGATATGATGTATTATGCAAGGACAATTCTGGGGTGTCTAGCAGGGAGGAAGCAGTGGACATATCCATCTCCCAATTTGACCAGTTGATTTTTAAATGGGTATTAGTCACTACTTGTCCTGTAGGCACTCTGGGTCTCAAGCTGCTGGGCATCAGTTTCCAATGAGAATCCACATAAATTTTAATTCAGGTACAGTCCTTTTGTGGTTTCCACAGGTGTCTTATTGACACCTGCTGTCTAGCTTAGCCCTTCCGGACTTGATGCGACGTAAAAGCACTGTATTCCCTGCCACAGGTTCATGTAACTATACACATTGTGTTCTGTGTTCCAAATTTGCTTCCGAGTTGCATCCACACAATTTGGACAGCCAATGCTGCAACTGAGACTAAATTCTTTAAGCTAGTGCGAAAAAACGACGTTGAGCTAGTCTGAATGTGCTCTGTTCACCACGATGAGATAGGACAATGTGGCTCTATGCTATGTGCTGTCTGAGTGAGTGTGGTGCTGCTCTACTCTGCGAACTTGTCTGCCTTGTCTGACTAAGCTTCGGAAACAGCCGTGGGACCCTTCTCCTCGTCTCTGCTACCCATGAGACCCCTAGTCTAACGCTGTTCATGAAAAAGGGACAAATGGATGAACAGAAGTGTGGTTATGATCATAATTAGTACAACCTGTCTGAGACTCAGATCAAGCACGACTTGCGCTTGATAGGAGATAAACACATATTACACGAGAAAAGCGACCATTGGTACTCGAGATCATTACCACAAGCTTGGGCACGAGCACGAGGGTCGGGTCCTGCATGAGAAAATTGCTATGATAGTACGCACAATTACACTATGGTGTTACATTACCAGTACATTATCGTTTTCACGAGCGTCCTTGGTCGCCAATGATCAATGTATGAAAATTCGGAAATACAAGTTCCTCCTCCACCGTATTCCGTATGACATCCTGAATGAACCTCTCGACCCGTGTCACATTCTTAAGAACATGTTTGTCCGCCTGGCCGATCTCGCTCTCGATCAATATAGACGGGAGGAGGCGCTGACCGATTGGCAAAGGTTTTCCGTCACGTTTTCCGCTGTCCTCATCCATTTCAGGAGGGGTGCTGGTTTGGCTTCGTGGGCGTTTACACGCGGGGCCGTAGGGATCCAATTCATCGAGTATGCACAAGTGCACTCGGCCACGTGAACCCTCGTACGCGACAGCTACCTCTCCCGTGAACACCAACCCTGTCACTGAGAGCTTGATCGGAAGGGACATGAACGACGGGGAAGGATAATTGATCAATAAGGATGTTGTGAGCGTTAGCCGGAGATTTGAGTGCCAATTAAGGTAGAGATGGAGCTGAAGATCTGGATTATCGGACGGAGGAGTTGGAGCTGGCTCTGGTTCCGGGCGTGAAGACGGAGGATTTGGCGGAGAAGGAGAGGACTTATCTGGCGTCGTAGACGCGCGTGGCATCGAATCATATACTGAGCTAGGATCGAACGATGGGATTGACATGCTGCTTGGTGTCGGCCTGAATTCACCCAAGCTGGGCATGCTCACATGCATAGCGCCTCCACCCCACACATCTCTCGGCGAACCGGCATGCAACGCTGGGGTAGACGTAAACAAATCCACAGAAGGACTGTGCCCGTATCGGATATGCGGCGGCAGATGATGATATGCCAAACCTTCCTCCGCGATCCCTCGGCGTGCCCCCTTCCTCGACACCCACTCGAATCCATCATCATCATCCCCTGCGCCTTCCGTCACTTTCACATTCTCATTATCTGGCTCAGAATTAGAGTCAGAATCAGAGTCTTCGAGAAAATCGCGGTATATATCACGAAGGTCGACGAGCTCCACATCCGGAGGGACAGTACCAAAGTCGAGCGAGGAGATTTCGACAGGACCGATGAAGGATGGCCTTTGAGTCGTTGTTAATTGTCTGTTGAGGATGTCAACGAGGGTGGTCGCTAGTGATGAGTTCAGCTTTTGCCATTCCAGTTCGATGGACATGGATAACAAGCGTCGGCATATTCCGATACTCCTCAATTACAGCAATACCACATGAATAACGGACGGGGAGAGGCAGAAGTCCTTGCGACTGTCAGTGACCGCTCTTACTCTCCTCATGATTGGGCTTACCCCAACCATAGTTCAACGATGGCTACCAATATTCCAAAACCAAGCTCGAAGAGAGCTTGCGGCAAGTCATGGCGCTCAAACCCACCAAGTCCTCCAAGGATGCTACTGTCGTGAAACGAGAGGACGTCGAACTCATTGTGCGTGTTGCAATCTCCATCTGGTGCATAGCTCATCCACTCTTACAGGTAAATGAATTAGGCATTCCTAGGTCGCACGCCGAAAAGGCGCTCTTGGAAAGCGGGGGCGAACTCGAAAAGGCCCTTCGTGCGCTCGTTGCGAGCTGATGGGAGTATCAAAGGAAAGCTTGCCACTCCTTTTCGCTCAGTATCACTACTCTGCTCGTCTATGCAATCGATACCTCAGAAAGGAAAGACAACAGGCAGATAGAAACGACGGATTTTCAATCTCACTTACAACTGACAGAGGAACCAGATCACATCAGCCAATGTCAATACTCTACGAAAGGAAAAATCAAAAATCATCATTGGCAGATCTCGAAGCTGTTCGGTTCTTGGTCGTTTTGTTGGTCGCTCGATTTCTCGTAAAACGTCGTATACAACTGTTGGAGACATTTGTGCACTGCAGCGATTGCTGTCAAATTATCGATTAACTTGGCGACCCACGCAATGAAGGTCCAACACAATATTGGTGCAGAACATATAGATAACCCAACACTTAGCCGCGGTACAGCTATGTTGAGGGACGTGATACAGGACAAACAACCGTATCAGACTGCTGGAACTTAGAATCAAGATGTTACGAAAACTGGGAAAATATTGAGATACTGACTCAAATGACAGCTATTTGGCAACTCTTCGTCTGCCGGGGTGATTGTGTACTCTCCGATGGATTCATCAAATTCGATTGAGGTTCTAGGTCGTTCTGTGCAATGGCGTATAAATCTTGTCTTGAATCCAGATCACAAGGATGTCGGTGGCACCGAGCAAAATCTCATTCTCTTGACAGTCCGAGGTGATGTAGATGCTAAGGATTGGTTTCCACTCAGTCTTGACTTTCTTGCTGCCACATCTCCTTTGTTTACTGTGAGTTTCCCGTAGGGGAGATGAAGGGAAGACGACATATCAAGCGTACCCGAGGAAGAGTGCTGCAACAAGCGCGAATTCGTCTACCGGGTCCAAAAAGCCTGGCAGTTGGACCACGCACAGATGTGCTAAAACAAGGAGAAAATGGTAGTCACAAATCAATGGTAAGGTCCTGAACGGACCGGTCTTGTTCACGACCTGCAGGAAACCACCGGTTCCCATCTCAGGGGTCTAGGCAAGTCGCCCGTGAGCTGTCGAGATAAAGGCACAACGAAAGCAAAACTTGTAAAGAAACAGAGGTCATTGGAAAACTTCCCAGTCGGTGTGGGTCGGTCATGGCTCATGTCTGTGTTGTGAATCGCGAAGTAGATGGGAGTCTTTAACCTGCAGCTTCACGTAAGTTGAAGCACTAATGAGGTTCCCATCCGCAGCTTGTGCTTTGGACGAAGCGAGTCCATATGTTAAATGAGCGACGATCGTGATCATAGTTTCCTTCCAAACTACGGGGTAGCATGTGTCATAGAGGCCATCCTTTTCGTAGTCGAAAGTGAGCATGAACGTCATTCTCTTGCAGAGATCGTTGCTGCAAGACAGTCGGGTATAAAAATAAATGAGTACAGCCCAACAGCCCAAAGATAAACACGCACGAACGTCATTGCTATTAAAAGGCCTTGAGTTCGGCACTCAGAGGCTCGGCAAAGGGGCCCATAAATGCCTCAAAGGCCGTTTCTGCATCCTTGGCCTGTAACATAAAAAGACACATTCTCCTTGGATCTCCTCTGAGACCGTAGGGGACACATTTACTGCAGTGCCGAACATTACGGACTTCCCATACAGGAATGTGGCAGTTGTTTGACAGTTCCGTGTGTGTTGAAGGCTCTGTGCTCGTCAGAAGTCGCGGGATCACCGTATAGGCCAAAACGCCACCGGAAGGGGCCTGATTTCACTTTTTAAACCCGAAATGTCACGTTGAAAGTTCGTACCTCTGACATGAAGCCCACAACTGCACTTAAGTTGATATTGAAAGATAGTTGTCTGATGTGCCGATGTTAAGTTGGAAGACACCAAGGGAAGTTACGCTGAGCATGCTGTAGTAACAGACATCGATCAGACATCATGCACATGCCGGAGTTTCATACGCACCTTGAGACCGCCAGGTTGGATGATATTGATTGGTGAACTGTCAAGACTCCACATGTCTATGTTCACGAAATACCACAGATCGGGAGTCTAATCATGATCTATGAGATCGCACGCTGTGAAGGTCCGAGGGACAAATTCGAAATTTAGGCCCTTCGTGCACTGAGTCGCCATGAACTGATGTTTGACCAATGAAAGCCTGAGTTCACCCACGGCGAGGGAGAGGGAGCGGGGCCCGGGAAGCAGTTGTTGGCTGTGCCACTGGAGGCAGATAGGTTCTTGTTGAGCTGCACTACTCATCATCTAAGCAATCGACACCTCAGCAAGCCAGAACAGCAGATGTAAAAGATGTAAATTCAGCCCCAATTACAGCTAACAGAACATGTCAGCAAAAGTCAATACTCTACTAAAAAAAGTTCAAAGTTCATCATCAGCAGTCCTCGTGCGTAAAGGTAGCAAAAAAGGTAGGAATGCAATCTGAAATGAACGGCACTAAGAGCTTCAGAATAGCAAAAACGCACGAAGCACTCTGGAACGGCACGACCGGAAAAGACTGCGGAGAATGAGCGGAACGAATCGTAACGTGATTTGGCTGTGAAAAAGAGAGAAGATTTGATAAGATAACATGAAATAGATTCAGATTCGCCTGTTTGTAAGATCGTGGTGCAATGACGCGATGCAGTATCTGTGGTAAAAAGGGCTTGTTTGCAAAGATCTAGGAAACGGGTATATTCAGAAAAAATCATCGTAAGACGTCGTATAATAGTTGAAAGTTCTGATATGTTCTTTTTTTTGTCCTGGTGTGCTAATTACAGCCGCTCTTCGGGCCTGGGTGTGGGCGTACGTGAGGGAAAGGGAGAACCGTATGGTGCATTGAGGTATCGCGAGGTGGATTCCATGTCGGAGAAGTAGTCGCTCTCGACCATGCTCGAGGGCTTTTCTGCAAGGCCCAGAGCACTAGCGATAGCTCGGGGGCTTCCAAACGGTGACGACCTCTTCTGTGATGGGAACTGGCCTATTATGGGATCATCAGGGCCTAAAGGGGCATCTGAAAATGGCTTTGAGCCGCCACTAATTGCGGACGCTATCTGGTCTCAGGCGACGCGGGCTGATTGTACATGGCAGTCGCTGCGAGCACCGTAGAAGCTCCGATGATGAAGGAAGGGGTAATGTGAAAGTCGAAGAGCACGACGGAGGCGAGGAAAGAGAGAATGATAGATAGTGACGTCGCGAATCCCTTCAAGATATTGTCTGAATACTTGATCACGACAGCAGTCACCAAACCACCAAAGACTTGTACTGCCACCGTGGCCCATGCCCATCCACCGAAGTTCCGGAAGAGGTAACTCAAGAAGCTCATGGAAGGCGGTTGCGCAGGGCCGTAGAGGATGGGGAGGAAGGCAGGGAGGAGGGAGAAGAGCGAGAGTTGGACATTGCGCACCCACAGGTCTGCCTTGGAGTTCTTGAGCACCATCTCAAAGTAGACACCTGCGAGACCGGATGTAAAGCAGGCAGCGGTGACCGCACCAAAGCCCTTCAGTGGGCTCATAATATGGATGTGGAGAGGCGCCGCATCATGCGCGCTCCCCACGCGAATCTCCCGCATCCCGCTATTCGATGCAGTCGTCTGCACCTGGACAATACCAACGCCAATCGCCAAGAAAAACAACGACAACCATTTCGTCGAAGATAGCGTTTTCCGGAGGAGAATGACTGAGAACGCCGCAGTGGTTAGGATCTTCATCTGATATGCCACCTGAAAGGACGCCACGGGCAGATTACTGATAGCAACGAACTGCAACGAGTTCTGCACGACGTAAAGGACAGCTGGTATGGACAACTTCCAACAATCAGGGCTGAAAATCTCACTGCATACTTGGCGGAAAGGCGCAGACCATGGAAAGAGTAATTGCACGAGGCCGGTGAATGAATTCCGGGATGAC
>NW_024538680.1:0-45461 GCF_016647635.1 Suillus subaureus
TTGCCAGGGACATGTACGAGATGGCCAATTGATCGCCCCCAGTCTCTCGAATACGAAAATATGGTGTTGAACTGACATGTATGATGCACGTATAGGTGTCTCGAACTCACCACATTTTATTTGGGCATAGCTGTGTTTATGGAAATCCTACTGAACGTCACCATTGCATGTATTGGAGGGATGAGATAGGAAATATTCGTAAAGAACGAGAAAATGGGCCAGATAGATTGGTGATGACCATCAGTATACTCAGGAGAGGTACAACACATAAAGAGCCAGAAGCAAGTCCAGCATACAGGGCGTTTTATCGTAGCAACGAGGGCAGGTGCAGTGGACGATACGGAGACGGCAGCCTGTGGTTGTGAAAATGACTGGGCCTGAGTGGTGCCGCTGGATGGCTGTGCTAAGTTGCTATTGGGAGGGCGCGAGCTGCCTGCAGCATTCGTGGATTTCAACGGAATGGTTGGCTGCCGTTTTTCTCGTGTTGGTGCATTCCTCTAGTACATGATATGAGATGGGGTTCAAATATTCGAGAGGGAGAGCTAGGAACATACGCGCTTGCCCTTGGCGTACGGGACGTCACTATTGATGAGCGATGCTCGCGCAGTTTGAGCTGTGCGCCGCTCTATCTCTCAGAAAACAAGTTTCGAGCCCAGTGAAGAAATGAAGGCCGGGATGGCATGTTGTGGGCGCGGGGTCGTGCAGAAAACTGAGGGTACAATGTTTGTAGAATAGTACTACTAGGCGAGAAGTTAATAACGTATGTGAGCACGGTGTGGTGAGTCGTCGAAAAAAATCTTGGGGTATCCGATTGGAGACCCTGATCGGCTGGACCGGACGTCGCGTAGCATCAGCCTACATTCATGAGAGTGTCACGTACAGGGGAGTACTGACTTGCCGCCCTGGAAGAGCGCGTTCAGGCATTACAGTGAGAATGAAAGCATGTGAACTCACATTTACATCTAACAGGAGATCCTGAAGGCCGGCTTCTCTAACTATGGCAGAAACATCCCATGTGTATGCGTTTCCGTCATCGCAGCCAGTGGCTAGCAGCTTTCCATCTGCCGGAAACGACGCGCAGCCCACTGGAAATATATGGTGGAGCGAATTGATGGGCTAGCTGTTGTCGAGGTTCCATAATGTTGTGGGGTCCAAGGATGTGGTCATTTTGAGATGTTGCAACGGCCAAGACTTGGCTGGTGTGCCCACCCAGCAGCACTGCGATTTGTTTCCAGGTTTTGGTATTCCATGTTGTAATCACGTAATCATGTGACCCGGAGACAAGCGTTTTTCCATCCTTGGTCCAAGTCAGGCAAGACACAAAACTTGGGTGTCTTTCGAGAGTGGCGACAAGCTCGCCTGTATTCGTATCCTAGATTTTGACTGGGTACTCGTGTGGTCCGGGATCCGGAGTCGAGTGGTAGGATCCAGCTGTTGCGAACATGGTCGCGTCTGGCAAGTAGACGACTGCTAACGCCTTTGTGCACCTTGTCTCAATTGGACTAAGAATTATTTCTCCTTTCTCCACGTCCCACTGCCGTGCGGTCCCATCGGAGGATCCGCCGCTTAACACTCGCCAACCATCTCGACTCCAACAGACAGATCTCACTGACTCTGTATGTCCCGTCCATTTTGCAATGACTTTGCCTGTGTCGATGTCCCACAACCTCACTGCACTGTCTTCATTCCCGCTAACCACTTTCTTCCCGTCCGGAGACAACGCTATGATCTGCACTTCAACGCCCCCGTCTTGCCAGTCCTTTCCTATCTGTTTCCCATTCTTCAGGTTCCATACCCGCAGCGAGCCGTCATCTGAACAAGTCATCATTCGCTGTCCGTCTGGTAGATGTATGGCGCCTCAACCCATGTGGTGTCCTACAAATTTCTGGCAGGGTTTATCTTCGATGTCTCCTGCGTGTCCACGGTGGGTGAAGACATGTTGACTGCCGAGTACAGTCTCAACTTTCATCCAACAAAGTCCACAATCATCACTCACGGCGGTATGTTTCTCAGCAGGTTTCCACGTGGTTACCACCAAGATGCAAAGGGTGTTTAGGTTAAGAGTGCACTGGAAGTTTGAGCTGGTATGTTGTACATGTGTCATCACTACGGCTTCTAATACAAGCTGTTCAGCTGAAGCGTCCAAGCCTCCTGATTATGACTTGCATTTCATTAGTTACAACCTTGGTCTACGTTTGTACTGCTCGGCCAATAATATCATATGCTAACTTGAGCGTCACCACCCCTGTTAACCCGTAACAATAAATTGTACATCCGCTCCTCTCCACCCAACTACTCCTCGAACGCGCTTGTCATCTCATCAATGCTCGATACTCATCTGGCGCGTAACCTATATTTATTATTGATATTTAGCCGTGTCTCACTAGGAGGAGGGCCACCCACAACTTTCTCAATCACTAATGCCAGCCACCTTTCACAAACCTCGGCACAAAATCACCACGCGTGAATCGGTATAGCTTTGGTGAGTCACAATAACCATCCAGGGCAGCAAAAGTAGTCGGGGCGATGTCTGCCCTGATAAGGCGTCATGGCTCTCAAATCCAAATTGCCGGGGCTGATGTCTTGTAGAGGCCTGGAGACAACGACACCCTCGGCTGGATGATGCATTCTCCAGGAGCTGCTGAAGGCGTCGCACTTTGGGTGATAAGCGATTCAGAGCCAATCTACAAACGTATCATTTCTGTGTGAACATAGTACTCCTTCGTCGGATCGATGCAGCAATGCCACAGACTGCAACCAGAGTCTGATCGCACTGGCACTCGAGACACTTGGCAGTTATGGATCAAGGAGCAGATGGTGTGGGCGGGACACGGGACGCGAACAAGATATAGTTAAAGGGATAGGTGGCGGGCGCTAAAAGCTGCCAGTAGATGTACTTGTGCTTCACATAGACTTTGAGACCGTAAGAACTAGATCGTGAAGCTTTGAAGAACCGTCGGCCGAGTTGTCGCCGTGGCTTCGTCTAACCCAAAAACCGTGGGGTTGGCAGTGGTGGTTGGGCTGGAACCGAGCGTTAGCTGGCAGGCGGGCTGTTCAATGACCGTATGGTGTATCAAGATAGATAGCTGGACATCACATTCAACTGTCAACGTTTCAACTTTGATAATCGAAACATGATGTAAACGTTAAGCTGCAAATAGCGGGAATATATGGAGTGACCCCGAAGTGAGTAAGGGAATTGTAGATTCGAGCGAGCGGAATGTACAGCCTGTCGGCGGTAGGAAAGACAAAGCAACTACAAAGACAAAGCTCCCGCAGTGCCGGTTCCTTCCGAGGACTCAAATACCCAGGTGTCGACTCGGATCATCATGATACTGTGCTTGAGCTTGATTGCGCACAAAAGATCGTTATCTTCCACAGTTATAGTGATTTTATCACTTGGCAAGAACATCGATGGGAGGTTGTATTTTGAACAAAATCCACAATATTTTGTTTATAAGAAAGGGACGTGGACGCCCGGTACTAGTGCCACAGCCTAGTCACTAGTAGGTGCACAAAGCAAAGGGTTGATAAGTACAACGTTCTGAATTTTCGCGTTTGACACTCACCCACAGTATATAAGATCCAACCTCGCTGGACTATCCCTTGTAGTGTGCGAGTACTCCGATCATGTCTCCCAGCAGGCCTTATGAAGGCGCGCGTTCGACGCTAGAGTTCGTGGTGAATCATAGTGTTTACTCCTATCAAGGACTGACTTACTTCTGAATCCCATCACCTTGTCCTCTTCCTCTTCCCAAACTTCATCCCTCATGTCAAATGAGCCGGCATCTGACTCTGGATTTGACGAATAAATCCAGCCTCTTCTCGAGGCAAGTTTATGTTTCTGTAAAATTCAGTTAGCTACTCATTCTGTTTGTAGGAGACGTTAGCTCACCTCCATCTTGAGGATACCCGGGCACTTGCCCCGGTGCTTGACCCACAATCCAGGATAGTACTTGGAGCGCTTGTCAAGGCTAATGGCCTTCTGACATCCGCGACACCAGACAGATGTGGGTTGTACATCCTTGGTGTATTCGTCGTTCTCCAGGTCTTCTTTCCGCTCATTCTCCTTTTGTCTCCGCTTACTAGGTCCCACGATGACTTCGTTGTCGCGATTGCCGCTGTCGACACCCCAGCTCTCAGGAGTGAGCTGTAGAGTGTTCGGCGCGAGTTGTGACCTGTGGGTGTTGGAGGCGGGATGTGAAGGGGCGAGCCCATGGAATCGCCCTGTACAGACCGGATAGTGGGCATCAACGAGGCAGTTGACTGTGAGCCAGTCGGTGCCCTCGTCATACACGAAAACGAACGAACACCCAGGCCTGCCACAATTTATGGCATAGGTGCTGGTGGGCGTTTTGTGTGTGATGATGTATTGACTGGCGACGCAGTCATTGTCTGTCAAGTACATGGCAGCTGGTGGACTGGTGGTTGATTTTTGCATTTTTTTTTGCTGGAAAAAAATGCCCTTGATATAGATGAAGAAGTTGTTGCAGTGGCACGAATTTTTATTTTCTTTTAGGGCCTGCCTCGGAATTGCATTGTTCACCGTGGTATTTTTTTTTGATTCCGACTTCTATTTATTGGGACAACGTACCATACACCAGACAATACTAACTAGTTTAAGGGGTGCCTGTGCGACACCTGGACTCGTGAATGCCCCGGCATGAGGGTATTCCCTGCTGGTCCGCTGTTCCCGCTAGCTGGAGAGGCGCAGTCCATCGAAGATGGAGATGGGTGACTGTAATTTTTAGCATCAAGTGTAGGTGTCTACACCATAAGGTACACACTGGCATCCTATTCCAAGGCAGGCAGTCACTGTCATGATGGTCATTCACAATGGTTGAAATTAGCCCTGGTTGCAAAAGGAGTCTCGCTCCCAACTTTGCTGATGATGAAGAACGCCTTCCAGTCACGGTCAAACGGGTATACAACTAGTCTAACAATAAATATTTGCGCCCCAATTAACTCTATGCTAGGTATTAACTATCGCTGAAGCTCAATCGTTTTAGACAGGTGATTTTGAAGTGACGACGAACTCAAGAATATTGCTTACACTGATAGTACTGGCGAGTTTCTTGTTGCTGGTAATTGGGTGCACCCTTGCGATCCTCATTTTGTTTCCACGAGTCGCTATCACTTGATGATTACTGGTTGTAGATCAGCGATGGCTCCACATTCGTCTTGATTTTCCGGCTCGTTGCTGACTCTCACCATCGCACTGTTGACTGTTGGTAATTCAACATGTCTAGGGGGGATTGCGCTTGATATGTATCGTTTAAATAATTGGATCATATCACCCTCATTTTCCAGCTCGTCATACCCTTGAGCCCACTAATCAGATCGGCATTCGCTTTCCGCAATCATGGCTGTGAGGAGCGTTTCAGCCTGGAAGTCGGGTTCTTCCTGTCCCAATGTGGCTGCTAGAGATGTGGTTTTTGTGCGCTGGATCCTTCCGCCAAGGATAATGAATGTAGCATGAAGTGTTTTATGGGTATGTTACTGTATGTATGCATATGTTTGAATCCGTATCAATGTCATCACGCCGTGACATCTATAACCGTTGGAGACCTCCTGTACCGTCGCACCCACACGTCTTGTAGAGGGAGACTGATTATCCAGAGTAAATGAATGGGCCACACTGCACGCTGCAGCAAGGTAGCCTGGCGTCTGTGGACCCAGTTCTGTCTCTGAAGCATGACAACGATGTAAACCGTGAAAACCGTGAGCAAAACGGTGGCTATCACATAATGACCAAGTGTTTGTTTCCCATTGTTAATCTCTTGAACGTTCATCGTGAAGATAGACTGAGGACATGTGCAGTCAGGAAATATCTGTACACGAGACCTCTAAGCTTACCGCAATAAAAGTTGCTGGTAGGAAGACCATAGTAAGGTATGAGAATCTCTGCATCCGCCTACTGTCCTCAGTATTAACGATCGCAAACACGAGGTCCATCGCATTCTTCAGTCGATTGCTCAGCATCGTCCGTTGCCTTTCTAGACGATCGATTTCGCTGAGTAGATTATTGCACTCCTTCTTCATAAGTGCAAAAGAGTCCCTGCGCTCTTTGTTAGTAACTCCATGGGACTCCATGGCTGGATTGGGGGTCGTCTTAATAAATGTTACTGATATCTTGAAGCTATGCAAGAGCGATTGGTAGTACAAAAGACGTGCTTCAAGGACATGGAGGTCATGTGTAAGTGAGATGTTGTCCAGATGCAGTACTTGTAATTCCTGGACGTGCTTGAGTAATATCACTTCCACGCTGCACGAGAGCTACATACCAGCTCGATAACATGGCGGTATAGCAAATCAAGGGACTCATCCCATGCATATAGCGCATACCATAAAATTGCAAGAAAGAGGAATGTCGGGTCTTTGGACTGGCTGAATATTTTTTGCCAGTACACACTTTCCCCCACAAGCTGTATAAGCCGGCAGAGATGCTTCGCAGATGTTCGACGCCCTGCAGACTCGGGATGATAGGATATGATAGTGTTTTCTTTTACGTCGCGGACCATGTGGATTGCAAGTAGGTCAATGAAGAACATGCGGCCATCTAGGAGGGACATTTGAGGGGAATGCGATACTATAAGGACCTCAATACACATACCACCTGTTGAAAAAGGAGCCTGGATATCGATCGGGGTATCTGCTGGAGGTAAATCGGATGCTATGACAGGTGATGAGCCACCTACTGGTCGTGATGCCCCATTCAGGGTCAGTTGGTGATGAGGGGGGGCACGATGATTGCGATTTCTGTTGCGATCGCAAAAATGGTAAGGTAATAGTGATATCTATCACGCACATGAGCCATGCGACTCAAAACAGAAGGTTTAGACTTACGATCTCCTTCTCGATGACGAGGTGCTTCCTGGTATCGTGAGGGTATCCAATTAATGGAGGACGTGAAAAAGAATGGCTCGATATTGTATCTATGTACAAGGCTTTAGAGCAAGCAGAAGAGTAAAAGGTGTCACATACCTTGTCCCCAACATGCGCAAGACCGGTTGCGTCAAATCATCCACAAACAACGATCGCACTCGGATGTTTTCTGGTCCCTGCAAATCACAACTTGGTTAACAAGTATACCATAGTTCACATGAGACTCACCCCCTGCAACATTTCCCAAAACTCGTCCGGATCTTGAGTCGATACCACTGTAGTGTCACCCTTTCCTCCCACATCTGATTTGGTAAACTTCCCGTCTGGTTCACGCACATCCATCCAGCAAATAGTGCTATATTGATTCGTTGAACACTTTTCGAACATCTTGCTTCGCTTTACTTGATCTGTGGTCCAATTCCTGAACTGGTTCCGAGGGTAGCCCGGCCAGGATTGATCCGGGACATCCGAGTCACGGTCGGTCATATCATTCGTGTCAAGGTCAACGTCCAAGATCATCCATGGCCATGGTCCCGACGGTGCCGCATGTCGGTATCTGGGGAGAGCATAAAAATTTGTCGAAGCAAGGAAACAAAGAGGACATGAATGGAACTTACATGGGATCGGGCGCTACACGCGGCAAAGCTGCATCCATTAAGGCTATATCTTGAGGAGCATTCAAGTCTTTTGTACTGACCTTCATAATGCGACTAGAGGTGGAGTCAGTTCATGCCCGCAGTGAATGAATTCTGAATTTATATGATTGTGATATCATGTTAGCACACTGAGGTACTGCCAGTGATGCCAACGCCATGCTTCAATCCTTCCTGTGCGTTGTGCACGAGCACGAGCGGCAGCCGGCTACTGGTAAATTAAACCATTCCCACAAGAAACACTCCGAATTTAGAATCTTTTGCAAAAATGCTTGTGTCTAACCCATCCACTAGCCTAGAAGGGCCTCACTTATGAATGCCCCTTGAGATACATGAGGCATTTGAGTAGCAAGTAGGGACTTTCTGCGTCTCAGCGCAGCAAGCAGTGGCGGGAAGTGCATGGATGTGACTCTTCACGTATGCCACGCGCTTGAATTCGAACCTTGTTATTTTCAGCAACGGTTGTACTAGGATTCGAGCCACATTTCAACTGGTCCGCAGCATGCTGTATGTACGACATATTGCCACTGCCAACATGCCAAACGTCGAATGCAATCATCAGGACTTCTTGCACGAGAGTTCTCGCATATGGTACAGTGCCATGGTGTCGGTACGCGTTTTACTATCCTTTGACATTTTGATCGGATATCCACGTTCACCACCTGGATGCAACAACTGCGCTGCCACCACAACTAGCGCCACGTTCCGAAGGGTGCGGAATGTGAATTGTATCTTTTCTCGCTCCTCTTCTCCCCAGGGACCCACTCCTTACCGGCATACAGGATTTCCCTTGTGGGCGTCTTTGCGATGCGAGGCAAATATGCAAATTATCCTGACCTTTCGACATCCATATCGTGATGCTGATATTGTCTCGTAGCATACCGCTAACTTGCCCACAGTGGAAAAATGCATAAGTTGGCGCAGCCATCACGTCCTCCTCGCCAGCTAGTCCGTGCTGGTGCATCAAGCAGCAGCATGCCACCAGCAGTGACATCCAATGTGATCGACGGAGCATATTACTAGAAACAGGCCCCCGGGCCTTCCCCGTCGGACGTTGAACATGTTCTTGATATCGGCTGCTTTGCAGTTCTCAATAGGTGGTTCCCGTGTCTTTTACGCATTGGTCGAATTTCATCTGCTGCCAGCTCCCTCTAGGCTTTCTGTCCTTTCCGAAATCTTATGTTGGAGTGGATATCAGTGCATGTACTAAATATTCGAAGACACATGCAATTCGATGTTGCTCCCAATAAACGACTGCCAAATATTGTACTATGATACGCAGCATTCAGATTGTAGAAAAAAGAAATATTGTCGGCAGGTTTCGAACCCGCACCATCCAGGGACCAGGAGGAACAGATTTCGAATCTGTTAACGATTTAGCCATAAGTCATCTGATTGACGTTCAAAGACCTCTCCATGGGCTCATGCCCAAGGTGCGATCTTAGTGAAAACTATTGTCAGCAGGTTTCGAACCTGCACCATCCAGGAGGAACAGATTTCGAATCTGTTAACCACTTGGCCATGAGCCTTGCGGTTGACGTTCGAAGACCTCCCCATGAGTTCATGCCCTAGGTACTACCATAGAGAAAAACCACTGTCAGCAAGTTTCGGAATCCGTTGACCACTTGGCCATGAGTACTTGAGTGTTATGGTTGACGTCCGAAGACTTTTTCATGAGCTCAATGCCCAAGGTACGATCATAGAGAAAAAACTGTCGGCGGCAGGTTTCAAACCTGCACGATCTAGGAGTCAAATCTGTCAACCACTTGGTTAAGATTAGTTGAGATACATCGATGGGTTCAAGCCAGTAAGGTCTGCCTGACAATGCGGCCGGTTGTGCAGGCGAAAACAACAGCAGCTCACCGTAGAGTCGTGAACCATACAAAGTGCGCGAACACGGAAAGAACGATGTTAGCGGTGGTTTTCGATGAGAATGCATGTAACAGAAGTGTTCTGTCGTCGCTCCATGATAGGCCGTACGGCCCGTATCAATGTCAGCCTGTATGCATAATCCCGCGCGTATATGGGCCAGCCCATATGTAGAGCTGCGTGTCCGTGTGGTAGCCGTACTTGCCCGTAACAACTTGTAAACAGAATCAATTTATATTGGTCAGGACAAGTCGTGTAATCGAGTGTACCAAAAGGGTAGTTGCCAGCCAATAATGCCAGCAGGAACGAAAGTTGCTTCTCCCTCAGGCTGAAATTATGATATTACCGCAGCCATCAAGTCAATGATTTGCTGCATTCATGTGGTCGCCTATTAGTACAAGATCAATGCGAGAAGAAATTGATGGGACGAAAAATTGAATCAACCACAACATGGCGAGACAGTACTCCTGAAACTGAAACAAGTACTGAAAGTATCACTGACTTGTATGCGGGACACCGGGTGCCTACAGCAAGGCTGACATGTGAATTCAGGGATAGTATCCTGTAGCAGATGCAACTCAGCGCCAACTCACCTTAGCGCGTGCAAGTGACCACTCCCTCGCCAACGCTCCTGCTGACCGAGACACCGAAAAAGATTCAATGGCGGCCACCACTCACAATTACAAGGTCGCGTCCCAAGCGCCAAACGCCAACTCAAAAGGAAATACCTCATCTCGAACTGACGCTCAAGGGTCATGAGAAATCGGTGAACGAGATAGCTTTACATCCGTGGTACCCATCTCCTCATCACTGGCCCCCACGACAAGAGTCTTCGGGTCAGTGGGATCTAGACACGGGGAAACGAGTGGGCAGCGGAGAAGTTGAAATGAAGCTCGAACTAGCCTAGTATAGCAATGTACACAGTCAACAATAGCGCCGAGGTTCGAGGAAGCGCACGCACGTGAGTCACATTCAAATTCATCCATCACTGATGCACTTCGTACCATGGTACCAGACTCGCAGCAGCCTAAAAGAAATTCGTCAGATCCTCAGACAACATTTCAAAGGTCGTAGCACTGAAAGAGTTTCATTACCTAACTCACTGAGATTATCATCAGAAAGAACGATTCTTTTCTAGTTGAAGGCCTGGCCAGGGAGAGGCTCGCAGTGCGATACCAGATTGAAAATGTTCGAGCAGACTCGCAGTGCCATGCCAGTGATCTCCAAAACCTAGTTAGAATCGTGCGAAATATCGTTTGGACATATATCCAGTAGATGAACCATGTTCCCGCTGACTCCCCGATTTGCTTAGGTCACGGTAATACTACAACTTGAATGGCCAGCAGGAAGTCCACAAAACTGCGTATACCGCATTCTCAAGTGGATTGCGAACTGGTTGGGATTTTGGAACAACTGGCACCTAAAGAGCCCACGCATGGCAGAAAGATCGCCCTGGTATAATGCTGATCGGCGTCATCCCAATCTTTGCAAAATTACTTGGCTCATCGTATGTTCTAGATTCTCCATGGGGCTATGGGGTACGTTCCTACTATTTCTGCTCCTCCTGTCCTCTTATCTCACTCCAGGCATAAAGACTACTTGTTCCAAAAGCGTCTTGCACTACGTTTCTTCATTGACTCATTCAGATTTGATTTTCGGTCCGTCAACCGTTCGTCTTGGCGTTAATCCCCACTCATATAGAGCAGCGGATGTCACGAAAGTGGGGGCCAACGGACACAAGGTGGACCTATGAAAGACGTCAGGGATCTCGTGACGGTCGTTTCTTACCTGCGCAATACGTATGGGTACGAGATTGATGTAGTGGTGGGCCATTCTCGTGGTTCTGTGGTTGGGATGTATTGGCTATGCACGTCCGAAGAAGGTCAACGTGTTCGTGCCATGGTCAACGTGTCAGGCCGTTACCGAATGCATGTGAGAGAAATAGTCTCCCGCGTGTTGCAAAATAACTGAATAGCCGTGATTAGCGAGTTTACGGTTAGCTCAAGAGTTTTAAATTCCAGACGGTCGGTCATCTGATCCTAATTTCTAGATGTTGCCGAGACCTACAAAGAACAGTGGGATGCCAAAGGTTACTACGAGCGGACCGTAACAGTCGCTCGACAAGCAATTGTGGAAAGGATTTACCCACACGATCTAGAGGAGATTTCTCAGTGGAATACCGCAATCGTTTGGGACAAATTTCCGAATCAAATTCATGTTCTGACATTACATGGTCTCGTCGATAAGGCAATTCCTGCGTGAGTGTTTACGAACTGATAGCGGATGACAGGGAAAAATTCTCATTGTGTCAGATATGACGCGGTCATTTACTCTCGAGCACTTGGTGCCAGGACGCCAGGGACCCACAACCTCCATTTAATAGAGAAGGCCGATCACAATTTTACGAATGTGAATCTCGATTCTGATCGTAGTAGCTACTGCTAACAATATACTTAGTGCCAAGACGAGGTTGTAGACTGCATCCTGGAGTGGTGGCATGCTCTGAACCAAGGACACTTGAAAACAGGCATATTAAGGACAGGCGTGCGTGGCAAACTGTGACTACGAGTACCTGGCCCTTTCGAAAACTAGTCAAATATACGTGATTTTTCCTGGACACTGAGGGGTGGAAATGCATTCAGTGAGTCTCCCCCTGAGCTGCCCACGCCATTCGTCAGACCAGCTTGCGAACTTTCGTTGTGCCGCAGAGTTTCTGAGCGTCATAGGCTCTCATGTTCAACAGTCTCACCCGTTCGTTCATCCGTAATGAAGTATTTTAATCCCATTTTGTATGCTACGGAAAAACCAGAAAACATCATCAGCTGTGTCCTATCGACGACGCTGGCAGTCATTTGTCGATCGGGCAACATTCTCTTGTCTCTCTTGCAAGAGCTCTCGTGAATGGAACCAATGTCCTAATTCCTGCAGACGAGATTGCGGTTAATTATGATAAACATTCTGGTAGTGCATATATTCTCATGTATTCCTATGTAGCTTCCATGAATTACGAGACCGACAACTGAATGCCACACATTGGATACGACAAGATACGCGTGATGGATGCTTGGACATGTCTCATTGCATCCTATTCCACACTGATCATTCATTCAGGAATTCGATGTTCCTGTTGATCTCCTCGCCCACGCCCGATAGTATATTTTGCGGAATGTCCAAACGACCTTGAATCAGGCAACTCAATCGAACGTAGCCCAAAAATCACGAATCTGAATGGATCCTGCAACCAATTCATCCCGAGTGTAGAGGTTGCCATAGAAAGTTCTCATGTTAACAGACAGAAGGCAAAACCTAAGCCACTCTATCAATATGAATATCATATCCACGATTGCTTAAACCCGAACTTAGAGGTTCATGCTAGAAAACAATGCTCCAAGATTAACCCAGCATCGTCCACATTGTTCCATATATTTGTCCACCGTCTTCGACATCGCCCTGAGGAATGGGTCGTTGTTTGTTGCAACAGCCACGATTTCCTCTGTATGGAAAAATGTCAGATATCTCGGTCGGTCGATAAATTGCATTCATGCTTACCCTTTCTCGCGCTGCCCTGTGCAGCCTTGATGATTTTCTCAATGTCAAACAATGTCGAAAAATACCGGAGCTGGGTGTACAACTCGGTGTCCCCATACTTGAACTGCACTCTACCTTTACAGCCCCCCGACGCTCCACACCGCCAGCCGTACATCCGCATCGACCGCGTCTCATACCCGCATGCTGGATCCTCGCAGACAACCCATCCCTCGTAGTACCGGGCCACAAACGACCGAATCTGCACCTCAAGCTGCGTCTGCAGGCTCGCCGAACCCAGCGGTGCGCTGCACGCGGGACAGGTCGGCCCTGATGACAACAGAATCGACGCCTGTTCGATGTCAGACAATCCTAAGCACAAATGGGGATGCGGTCACATACATCTCGATCGTAGACCGGGGGGAACGCCATCTGCCCCGCGCACCCGCGACAGCGTACAAGGAACGGAGATACGTCGCGGAACCGCTCCACATCAGAGACGAGGGAGTCTAGTGTTGTCAGCGCTGATCCAGCCGGCGTGCTTCCACTAATGCGATAACGTCCCGGGTCCAGTCCTTTTATAAACATTGAGTTTAGTTCGCAGGCATCGGTGTTTCAACGCTCACCAAGACACTCGGCCAGCCGTGCCCTGTCCGTCCCTTCAATAGGTTCACACAGTCGCTCAATGGGTGGCAGGACTTGGTTCGCAAGGTAGTGCTCGTAATCCACCGTGAGTTCCCCTGCGGCCTTCTTGATCTCGTCTGGATGCTTGGCGCGATCTGCTTGTGCGGTCTTCACGGTCTCTTCACCAGGAGCGACGCAGAACACATAGGGTATGACGTCACCGTTGCGGGCGCTTCCACCTTTTGCTTTTAGTCTCAAAGCAACTTGTACATGAGGCTGAGATTTAGCATCGGGGTAGTCTTCCGGGTTCTTGCCTAGGCGCTGAGTCATGCACGTGAGATTGACCAAGAAACGTCGAAAGGAGTTTTTGAAGGTACCTTGTATACAATGAAGTCCTCCAATTTGATCTTTCCGCTGCGAACATTTTCGCCGATGGTATTAAGATACTCGTGAATGTTCTCCACCACAACTTCCGTTGGTTCGCCAGACAAGATTTGCTCCAAAACGTATCTGGAAGGTGCGGAGTCGAACCAAGTCAACACAAAAACAAAGCGCGACCTACTGAGACACGCTCTTCGACAAAGCGCAGTATTCTCGGCGCTTCATATCAAGACCTTTAACTTCCGTGGATGTCCGTGATCCCTCTTCCACCTTCAAAGCTGCATATTTCTTTTTCTGCAAGAGTAAGAGACGCGCAAAGACGCCGTCGAGGTCTATCTCTAGAAGCTTATATCGATCGTTGACAGCCTTCTTAAACTCGGCAGAGATTTTTAGCGCCTCCGAAAGTTCTGTCACGTTGGAGTTGACGAACACTGAATCAGTGTCGCCGTAGACGACCTATGATGAGTCAGAGAAATCCCCCGACACATATCGGAGATACACTTACGTCTAGTTGTAAACTCTCGGCAAGCTCCCTGGTGTGTGTCAGGATCTCACGACCCTTGAAAGTAGTTAAGGCAGCGAGAGGCTTGGCATAGAATCGCGAGTATTCGAAACCAAGACAGCCGTACATACTGTTTGCCGTCAGTTTCAATGCTTGTTGTTTGATGTCATACTGTGACGAAGGCCAAGTGTGAGCAAGTAGTCAAAGGGATAGCAACGACTATCGAACCTGCAGTAGTTTCGCGTGCGATATAGAACGATCTTTCATAAGCGACTTCACCTGACGCCGCCGGTTGACGAGTGTTGCAATAAGTCGTGGAAGAACGCCCTGAGGCACCTCAGGCGGCGGTGGATCTGGTATCTTGTCATCGTCGTCCTACACTCAGGTGTCAGCATCGAAGCATGAACAATAGTCTAGTCGCTTACATCCTCCTGCGAGCGCTCGACGGTAGTGAAGTCAATGTTATATTCCTGGATGATACTGGGATACAGCGAGTTGAAGTCCATGACGAGGATATACTTGTCCCAAAGTCCACGCTTCGGCTCAAACACGAGACCGCCCTTGAACTTGTCCCGTTTGCCTTTGCTCGACTTGCCGCCACCGCCTCCTTCGCCATCCGCATCATCTGCTTCGGGCTCTGCTTTTGGCGCTTTCTTGCCATATGTCTTGTCAGGACAGATGTACTTCAGGCGGTGGAACTCATGCAGAAGAATGTACTCGTTCCGTTCAGCCCGACCGCCATTCAACGTCTTGTTCCTAAGACCAAACTCCATTGATGTCCAAATCACCGACCAAAAGAACTCACCATGCGTTGCCAGCAAGGTTTG
The DNA here is from genome assembly GCF_016647635.1 of Suillus subaureus. NCBI lineage: Eukaryota > Fungi > Basidiomycota > Agaricomycetes > Boletales > Suillaceae > Suillus > Suillus subaureus. The sequence continues at coordinate 15,267 of NW_024538680.1, forward strand.
TGAGTTGTCTTGTCAGAGGCAAAACCTGTACCTTCGATGCGATGGCCATTTGGTAATGAGCGTCGAGCTCACAATGCCGCACAAATGTCATGAGCATGTCTGGGGATGATACGGTACTATCGAAGTACGCTGCTGTGTCATCTGGGTCGATGTCCTGCCTGTCCGACTTGAGATGAGTTTTACACATCTCGGTGAGAGACCACGTCGTGGAGGCGATCATGCTCTGACGGTAATCCATCAATCACTGTATCGCAGGAGCTGATGTGAAACCTACCCGTGCACCGTCGCTGGCGAGGTCACAAAGCAGGCGCCCAGTTAAAAAGCGCATGTTTGTGCCCTGACGTCCTATAGGTGGCCATTTCGAGCGCCTGAACCGCCCAAGGCGTGACCAGTGCTCCGCCTTGAGGTCTTTCATTCTGCCGAGGAGGACATCAAGGGAGACACCGAGAAAGTCGTGACCAACAATGACGTCGGGGTCTGCTTTGTGTAGCGTGACTGTAAGATATCCGGTTAACAATTAAGGAACCTTGCAATTGAAGGAGAACGGCACCAAGCAAGCTGTTGAGGAGCATCCGCTCGTTCTTCATTGGTGAGATCATGCCCTTTCCATTTGCTCGCGCCTGGGCTTCAAATTTCGTAGGGAAGCGGTCGAGAGGACGGACGAGCGTGTGCACAGAGCACGGGAGCTGCTCGGGGGGTGTAGGATCATCAAGTTGAACTACATAATGTGCTATCAAGTCAGTAATGTTCTTCAGCAGAGGTGCAAGATAATTGACCATCTCGCCATATGCGGCCCGTGGCACACACAACTTCCCGCTTGTTTTCGCGATGATTGACAACGGTGCGTACTGCGAGACTCATTATTGTTAGAGGGGGAGGTTCTGGAGCGCTGTCTCCCATGGGTGTCACGTTCTTGGGGTCTGAGACAGTGGCTTCAAACTTGCACCACGAGATCTGCATGAAGAAATCATCAGCTCAAAGCTGAGGGACCTTTCGTAGACAGCCTTACACCCTTGTTCTCGACAACCGCATTGGTTATGGAAAGCCAGCATGGCCCCATGATCTTGCGCTTGAGCACAAAAAGCTCAAACGCACTAGTATTCGTCCCAAATATCCGGGCAATATTAGGCGAACAGGCGTTCATGGGGACTTGAGGCTCTATCCGCATACAGTGAGTATTTCGTAAAAGTTCGGCAACTGAGGGTTACCTTCAAAAGAGTACAAGACTTTCATCCATTCGCCCTCTTTTGGTACATCCTTCTCATCAAACGCATGATTTCTCCGAACCCATCTCCCCTTCCATCCCTTGATACCAAGCTTCTTCCGCACCCGCTCAAAATCTTCGTACACATCCGACTTGCTCGGCACGACGTCAGTTTCTTGCATCACAAACTCGCCTTCTTCGGTCTCCTCCTGCTCAACGCGTAGCGGACGCGGGAGCAGGAACAAATTACGCTGAAGCCCCTCGATGGCAAGGCATGCAGATACCCAAATCGAGGAGGTTTTGTCCTTGATTTTGCCAGTGAGAAAGAGCTTGCCGTTATGCTCAAGGTAGTCTAGCCAGAAAAAGTGGAGGGTGCCATCGGGTTCAAGAGCGTCGACAGATGATTTAGAAGTTGAGGAGGCAGAACCAGAACCCAAGGTTTCATCAGAAGTAACAGCAAGGGAGTCGTAAACAGATAGCCAAGTTGGAGCTGAAGGCGGCTCTGCTTTAGTTGGTGGAGAGGGAATGTTGACCTTGGGCTTAGTTTCTAGGCCATCGAGGATAGATTTGTTCCCCTTGGCCGGCTTGAGATCAAGATCTTCGTCATCAATATCCATGAAGGCATCCATGTCCATGTCCTCAAAGTCCATTGAGTTGTCAAAACTATCCTCGGATCCACTATGAACACCCAACTTGCACATTCGCTCGATCGCGGGGGTGATTCCAGCACCACTCGTTGTACGTGGCTTCTTCTTAGGGCTCATCATAGTTGAAAAGTTGTCTTCGAAATCACTTGATGACAGGTTGAAAGCAGTTTCTTCCATGAGACCATCAGAAGAATAGTTCACGTCTTCATGATCTGATAACGGGGAGGGCTTGCGTTTCTTTGGCCTCCCTGCAGCTGGGGCTGGGACAGCATCTAAGCCTCCAAGGAGATTGGCCATAAAGTCTTCTTCCTGCTCTGCTGAGACGGCCGGGCGGTACACGCTAATAGAGGGCTTGGCAGCGGGCGGTGGTGCTTTTGGCTTCGCTTTAGGCTTGGATGTAGCATCCTTGCCCTTCTTCGCTGAAAAGCCAATGTCAGACGTTAAATGTGTAGATACACAATAAAACTCACCCTTCTTCTTGTTCTTTGTCTCGTGCTCGTCATCATCTTCATCTTCATCTTCATCTTCGTCTTTCTCAGCGCCCGTCCAGTCGTCCATCCCATTGTCCATATAACCACTCACGCCATCGTCCACGACAAAGTCATCCTTCTGCAACCTTCCTCGCACGATGCTCTTATACTGATCCTCAGTGACCTCATCATAGATAGCCACATCCTCTTGAGCCTGGGAAGACGCGTTTGAGGACCCATGTCAAGCGAAATGGCAATGATGTCGCACCTTCCACTTGCGCGCGCCTCCTTCACGAGTTCGTTTTAGTTCTGCAAGAGCAGCAAGCCTGTCTGCGCGCTTTGCTCTCTCCGACATTAAGCTGTGGGTGTCGATGAGCTCGACTGTGCGCGTCTTGCGATCGATTAACGCGATTTTCCAACTCCGCTGTAGAAACGCGTGGGGTCACATGTCACGACTTACTGTGACGTACTTAAACTGTCACAATGTTAGTGACTAACTCACATAGCACATGATAGCAGGCGATGCAGCTAAACTTGACGGCCAATACGGTTGTGATCATTAATTGTTTTTAACTTGCTCCATGTCACAATCGAAGGAAATTGGGACGCTAGTCGTCGTCATCCTCAAAGCTCGTCATCTGCACCAACCTTCTTTCTACAAGCAGGACCCATATGCACAAGCGGCCCTTTCTGGCCAGACTCAACGAACCAAGCCAGACCCCAAGGGAGGGCAGCATCCTGTGTGGGATGAAGAATTCCGCTTTCCTGTTCTCGCCGATGCTGGAAAAGACAAGGTCAACAGAAAGCTGGAAGTGTCTTGCTGGAAGGACGAGCCTCGAGCTGAGGATAAGCTCCTAGGCAAAGGGATTGTCGATATCGAATCGACTTTGAAAACTGGTGAATTTGATGGTGAGACACTTATGATCCTGGCTTAATCTATGCTTAATCTATCTTGTTAGACTGGGTTCCTCTCGAAACATCAGGAGGAGCGAGAGGCGAGTTATACCTCGAGATGACATTCTATGCAAATACTCCTCCTCCTCTTAGTCGTCGACCATCGAAGCTCAAACAATCAGATCGTCTTACACGGCCGCAGTCGTATAATCCTGTACCACACAAGGGTGGACCGCCATCTGCCCTGAACCCTACTCCTGTGCAGCTCCGTGACCCAGGCTATGTACCCCCCAGTACGCTACCTGCATCTTTACTTCCTGCTAGAGGCCAGCCCAAGCCCTCATCGCCATCCCCTTCGCCCCCTGGCCGACAGTTTAGTAAGACTGATGCGCTACCCCCTCTTCCCGAAGAAGATTTGGTACCCCAGAGAAAGTCTGGTCATTTGCCAACCATTCTGCGCCCAGGGGTTGCTGGACGTGCAGGTCGTTTTGGGACTCCCGCTATGACTATGGGAGGCACGAGTGACTCGCCCTCGTTCTATACGACTCCACCAACTCCAATACCATTGTTACAGACTCCTGTCCAAGAACGTCCTTATGAGCTTCCTCCAGAACTTCTAGGAGTTCGTACAACCATTATTACGACAGACGATCCGCCGAGTGAGCATTACCAACCCTCGTTTCCTATTGCACAACCCCATACCCCAGAGCCAGAGCGCGAGCAAGGACAATGGCAATCCAATCATTACCTGTCGGGCCAGGCTCCCCAACAATATTCTCCCTCATCGCAAGGATATATTCCTCCTCAACAATATACTCCATTGTCGCAAGGATACATTCCCCCTTATCAAACGTCATCTCCGCCTCCTCAACCATATCAGCAATCTTATACGCCCTATAATTATCCCCCGTCACCCTCACCACAACCACAACAATACTCGTCATCTTCTCCGCAGCCTTACCAGTATCAACCTCATCAGACTCCATCTCCCACCCCGCAATATCAGCCCCCGCCACCCCCTCATCAAGCACCGCCTCCTGCACCACAATATCAGCCACAACCATCCCCTCATCCTCAGAGCTACTCGGCCCAACCATACCAACCTCCACCTCTACCTCAGTCATACACCCCACTTCCCAACCAGCAACCACACCCCCCATCACAGCCGCAAGGATATACTCATCCAACCCAACAGCAACCTCAGACATACACTCCCGCGCCGCCCCAGCAGCAGCCATACCAACAACAATCCTATTTCCCTCCACCTCCCCCCGCGCAATCCCCAGTCCCTGCTCCCCAATCTCAACTTCTTCCTAGAGCATCATATTTTCCGCCGCCACCGCCGCCACCGCCACTTCCTGGAAGCACGCAGGGGACCCTGGCAGTAGCAAAAGGGGAGCAACAGTCTCCCCCAGTGCAAGGATATCAGAACGCCGCACCGACCGTTTCGCCAGCACATGGTTCGGGACCCGGTCCAACTCCCCCTTCGCAGAACCCTCCGGCCCAGCCTCCAGCTTCTTCTGCCGTACTTACAGTCCCAGAAGACGAAAAGAAGCGTGAGGAGGAGGAACACACCAGGGATGAAGAATCACGGAAGGTGGTGGATAAATGGACGGCTGCCGAGGGGGCAGATTCAGGGAAGCGCGAGGCAGAGGAAGCGCAGCCTCGAGCTGCTGAAGAAGAGAGGGGGCAACAGGTGGAGGAAGAGCTGAGAAGGAGGGATGCTGAGGAACAAAAACGACGCGAGGAGGAGCGATTGAAATTGGAGATGGAGCAGAGGCAGAGAGAGGAGGAAGAGCGATGGCGACGAGAGGAGGAAGAGAGACTCAAACGAGAGGAAGAAGAGAGACTTAGACGAGAAGAGGAGGAGAGGCTCAAACGAGAAGAGAAAGAGAGACTCCAACAAGAGGAGCGTAGAAGAGTCGAGGAACTGCGCAAGGCAGAAGAAGCTAAGTGTAAACAAGAAGAAGAGGATCGGATCAGGCGCGAGGAGGATGCACGTCGAAGGGCCGAAGAGGAACGTCGGAAGCGCGAAGAGGAATCACATCGGAGGCTTGAAGAGGAGCGGATTAGGCGAGAGGAGGAAGCACGTCGCAAAAGGGAAGAAGATATTCGTCGCAAACAGGAAGAAGAGGCTCGTCGCAAACGAGAAGAGGAGGCCCGCCGTAAACGAGAAGAAGAGGAGGCTGAACGAAGGTGGCAAGTTGAGCTTGCTCGCATTAAGGCGCGCGATGAGCAGGAGGCTGCCGACGCCGCTTTCGCTCGTGCTCAATTTGAAGCTGAAGAAGCCGAGCGTCGCAGGCAGGAAGAAGCAGATCTTGCCTTTGCGCAGCGTGCACAGGAGGAGAGCGAGCGAGAACAAAGGGCCGCAGAGGAACGACGAAAGCAAGAAGAATTAGACCGTGAGCTTGCCCGTCGTGAGCAGGCAGTTGAGGAGCAGTTGGAACGTAGGCGCGAGGAGGCACGTAGGAGGCAGGTGGAGGAGATGGATAGGGAAATGGCTAGAAAATTGGATATGGAACTGAACCTTGGGACGGAGGATGGTGATACGAGTTCTCGGAGCCCAGAGCTCCCTTCTCGCAGAAGAGCGGGCAGTCCTAGGACTCCCAATGTCCGTGGAGGTGGCAGGTGAAACACAATATTTTCGACGCGAGTGGAGATGAGATAAATAATATTATAAGTTAATGATCTATAGATACAGTAAATGTTATCTTACGACTGGTGATTGTGTCCATCGTGTCATGCTGTATTGCTCTGCATCCATCGTTCTATCTCGTATTTAGGATTCTTTCCTCACTACTATGGCTTCATTTCATGTGGGCGTCGTTCAAAACTGACAAAATGAATTTTTGGCGATACGAGTCGCAACGATAAGTCTAGGACCCAACCTGCTCCAGATTAACTTACAACGGATGGATATTTAGGCCACGATATCACGCACTTTAATTTTGGAGGCGAGTTGGCATACTTTTCAGTTCGATTGAATATAACTTTGATGAATTTGCGTTGCGAATTCGGCCGTGTGCTCAGGGTTTGAAGTCGAAGGAACCGAGAAAGATCCGATTGAATGATAACAGGACACTCTAGTTGTACTGCCTTGAATCCCAGCGAGGCGCTCCGAGTCAGCGAGGTGGCACCAATATTATCTCATATGGACCCCCAGATGGCGGGAGATATCCGGGGCGATGACAAATCGATCAGATAGGCCGCCCTCTTGATTTTTCTCAAAGTCAGTGCTAAGTACTGCAGCGTAGGTTTCCCCCCCTCAGATATGTTATACTGTGTACGTTACTAACAAGTGTAGGAACAGGTGTTACTCAGGTGCCTGCGGGCCAATTGAGTCAAACTTCTATCGATAAGAGGCAAGCGCTTACGATCAGTGGTAAGAATGGCGTCTATGGAAGAGCAGGTGACACATTTCGAGATAAAGCTAGGACCACCTCCTTGGTAAGTTCGTGCCCCGAATCTTCAGAATTCTATGTGGAAGTTGGCGCTTGTCACTACGAACTTCTTCAGCGTTCGGTTTCTCAGTTGGATCCTTTTCCCTTCTCGAACGATTTCATCCTTAGGCTTTGTCTGCAATGTCCTATTACTTCTCCAACCAGCCGCCCGATGCACAACCGTATTACGAGCCAGTCCCATACCAACAAACTGCCAGTCCCAGGACAGATACTCAGTGAGTACTTTTCATCGCAACCTCATGGTGTTTGTGAAGACTAAATAACTGCCATCATTCAAGATCTGATACCAGCCTTCTCGAGCAGATTCTCGACGTCCTCCAGAACCCCACAATTGCCAAGGAAAGAGCACAGAATGCGCTTTCTAAATTTTGGGCAACATACAAAACTGTGTCTGACGAGTACGACGACGACATGTTAGAGAGGTGTAATGGGAATATGGATATAGTCCTGATCTTCGTACGTGAAACACGTCGCTAGTTCAACAGCATCCAACACAAGTAACCGGCAGGCTGGTCTATTTGCCACTGTCAATACTGCATTTATCATTGCAATGCAGCCAAATCCTGTTGACACCACCAACGCTCTGTTGGTACAGCTTATGAAGAACATATCGGATGGTCGTTCTGCTACCCAGCCCATGATCCTTCCGTCACCTACAGGTCTCTCTTCTTCCAAATTATGGATGCAGGCGCTTGCGTATGCGAGTCTTGCATTTAGTCTTCTCGCTGCCTATGGCGCTGTCATGGGCAAGCAATGGCTGGGTCACTATAAAGCAACTCGTTTTGGTCATGGATCTCTCGAAGAGCGATGTCAGAAGAGGCACCGCAAGTTTCAGGAGCTGAAGGCATGGCGGTTTGAAAATGTGTTGCGATCATTCCCAGTTCTTCTCCAGATCTCCCTGCTTCTATTCAGTCTGTCACTGGGAGCCACGCTGTGGGGGCAACAACCGCCTATCTCCATCCTTGTTATTACAATGACTGCTTTCGGAGGCCTTTGCCATGCCTTCGTCATCATGGTGTCGTTGATACATCCTGACAGTCCATTCCAGACGCCTGTCTCTTTGGTCATCCAAGCTGTCTTTCGTCATTTTCGTGCAAGTGCATGCTTCCAGCATCAAAATGAAGATTGTACTAAATCTGCTATGGAGTGGATGTTGGGGGTTTCGAGACGCCGTGATGTTTTTAGGTCGGTGATCGAACTGATGCCTACAATGTCGGAGCTGCCAAAAGTGGATCTCGTGTCGTTATGCACAGAAGTTCGAGACATGTTCAAGGCATGTTTTGACCATCGTGGCATTCCGATACGATACGACAGCGCACTAGCACATGGACGAACGTTGATCTACTGCTCTTCCAATTATGACGATGTGAAGAAGATGCTCCACACAACTACACGGGGGTGGAATTTATGGGAACGCTGGCGCACCCTGTATCTCCCTCAGGCGCTGGAACAATGTAGAACTTCCTACCACCGAATGGACAGCACTCAAGATCCAGATTTAAAGCCATCCTTCCAAAAAGGCACCTGCGCTGCTCTGCGTATGGCTGTGGCTGCTGGCGTAGACGATTTTGCTCATCCCGATGATGACACATTGATTTGGAATGGTCAATTCCAATTGGAATCCAATCTGCCGGGAGTTGACTGGCTGTTGGACTGCGCAGAGCACTTCTATAAACTGGATAACGATGACGCAGCTGGAGACGCTTTGCTCTTGTTCAGTGCCATGCAGACAAAACCATTACGCCTTATTCAAGACCGCATTGTTCTATTTTTGAACAACGACCGGTCACGTAGACTTCGCTATATCGCACTTCGTGCTGCCCGCCAAAGTCTCAGCTACACGACCGCGGATGAATTACTTTATTATCATCATCGTCATCCCTTCTTCCATGTTGTTCTGAAGGCCATTTGTCCCACGGTCCCAAATGAATGTGACCAAGACAATTCTCGGATCACCAATGCAATCAACCTGCTCAACTTTACTGAATGGCCCGAAGATAGCGATCTAGCGACCTCTCCCCTCCCCGAAATCCAGCTTATTGTATTCCTCGTTTTACCGGCACCCAGTGTTGACGATCTCGCAAGGTATACTCATTACTGTCGTGCCCTCATTCGCTACATGGGTAGAGGTCAATTTTATCAGCTCCGCCGTTACGCTGCAAATATCGTCTGTAGTGCCCGACAAGACCTCGTAAAGTTCATCACTGCTGCCGGAGCTAATGAGTTCTTACGAGACTCAGTGCCCTCCCAGCTTATCACCGAACTTTTTACTTGCGGCAATGATTTGTTTGCCTCCAACGGCCAAGGTCGTCTTACCCCCTATTACCGTCTCGCCTTCACTCTTGCAAAGAACTCCGACTGGCACCCTTACTTGATCTGGAATGGCTATACTATCAAGAAGTGGATTACAAGCACGCTCACTTCCAATCATCTCGCTCGACGTCCTCGCAATCTCTCTGTAGCCATTCCCCCTCCTCTCTCCCCCTTCATTCCCCCTATTCCCTCTCGCTCTCCTTCTCGCGCTCGCACTCGCACTCGCACTCCTTCTCCAGCTCGCACACCCTCTCACACACCCTCTCGCACTCGCACACCTTCTCCAGCTTGCACTCCCTCTCACACTCCTCTCTCTCCCTTCATTTCCCCTCTTCACTCTCGCACTCCTTCTCCAGTTCGCACTCCCTCTCACACTCGCACTCCTTCTCCAGCTCGCACTCCCTCTCACACTCGCACTCCTTCTCCAGCTCGCACACCCTCTCGCACTCGCACTCCTTCTCCTTATCGTGCTCCCTCTCCCTCTCCTCCCTCTCCCTCTCGCCATCACATACCCTCTCTCCCTTATCAATATTCCTCCACCAACGTCACCAACGAAGAAGCTCATAGTCTCTTTTATCTCGCCGGGATTTCCCTCCGTATTGCTTCACAAGAGCAGGCCTCATCTTACTTCAGAGCCATCACACCCATGCATTGGTGGGACCTGATGAGGGGTGCATGGTATATCATCGAACATTACTCTGGTGATGAGTTGAATGATATTATTGAGAGCCTTCCGGATCTTGTCAGGGGCACGGAGCGGTACATGCCATCAGATGCTTCCAAGATTGAGCTCGAATCGCTCAATGCTTTGTTGGCCAAGAATCTTGATATGTTGCAACAACAACAAATTCCAGATGAGAGTATCATATCTGAAGTGGCTAGTTTGAAGAATACCGTATGCAAGGGATTGTCAGTGGTGGCCTCAGTTCCAGATGGTAAGGAGCTGGAAAAGTTTAGAGAACTAAATGCAAAGGACGACGCTCCAGATTTTTGGTCCTGTGAATCTACGTGATTGTTTAACCATCGCGTTATGCAGTTTTCTCTTGTATTTTGTGGATTCCAGTATGTAGTCTTTGCGTAACGTGGTGATGTAGTATGTAAGATAGCCTGTGATTCTGTATGTAATCTATTGTCGAATATCATGGGCAGGTACGGGTCCACATCCTGCCATCATACGCTATGCATGGATGAATCTTGCAGCCCCGCAGCTGCACGCTGAACTTCAAGTTGCCACTGTGACACGCTACACCCTTGCCACTATACCCTTTCTGAGGCTTTCTCGACTTCATCATGACCTTCGTGTGCAAGCCAGACATTGCTGGGTGCAGTCACTCTCAGGCGCAAGTCCACACTTTTTAGAAACCTTTGGATAGGGTGGACTGCACGCAGGTGATGATTCGGATCAGCAAGATATGGACATGGAGTCCACCCGGAATAATACCCAGACCCCATATCAATTCTATAGCAATTGCACATTCAGAATCCAAATGCGCCTCGAGGCACTTTGATGTTTTCCCGGTCCACTGACTGGAGCTAATATATGTACTAGCTCGCCCAACTCCATCCACGCGCTGTGCAACGTTTCCGAGTCAACGGAGGGGAACATCCCATGGTGATCGCAGTTCAACTCCCATTGTCCTTGAATCTCCTCGAAACCCCTTTCGTTCTTCGCATTTACTGAACCAACACTTGCAGACCGTAGTATCAACAATGATCGTAGCAATACACCTATCATGGAGATTTCAGGTACAATTTAAATGTGACCGAGTGTACAGTGGATCATACTTTGTCAAGTTCTATACAGCCTATACTCAGCACCAAGTCCGAGTTCAGGGTTGTCCGAGCGAACGACTTGTTGGAAAGCTGACTGTGTGATCAACTCTCATGAGGAAGGGCAGCCTCAAGCTGAGACGGAGGGACACTGAGGAACAAAAACGATGCGAGGAGCGACTGAAATTGGAGACGAAGCAGATGCAGCGAGAGGAGGAAGAGCGGCGACAACGAGAGGAGGAGCGTAGAAGAGTCGAAGAACTGCGCAAGGCAGAAGCCAGATGTAAATATGAAGAGGGTAGGATTGGACGCAAGGAGGATGCTCATTGAAGGGCCAAAGAGGTACATCAGAAGCGCGAAGAGGAATCATGTCGGACGCTTGAAGAGGAGCGGATGAGGAGGAAGAAGCACGCTGAAAAAGGGAAGAAGAGATTCGTCACAAGGAGGCTGCCGATGCTGCTTTCACTCGCGCTCAATTTGAAGCAGAAGAAGCCGAGCATCGCAGGGGGAAAGAAGATCTTGCTTTTGTGCGGCGTGCACAGGAGGAGAGCGAGCGAGAGCAAAGAGTCGCTGAGGAACGGTAACGGCAAGAAGAATTAAGCCGCGAACTTGCCTATCGTGAGCAGGCACTTGAGGAGCACAGGAGGCGGGTGGAGGAGACGGACAGGGAAATGGCTAGGAGATTAGATACGGAACTGAACCTTGGGACGGAGGGTGGCGGTGTGAGTTCTCGGAGACCGTCTATAGCCAGAGCTCCCTTCTCACAGAAGAGCGGTTAGTCCTAGGACGCCTAATGTCTATGGAGGGTGGTAGGTGAATCCCAATATTTCCGATGCGAGTGGAGATACGTGGTCATTCAGAATCTTAGACACAGTAAATGTTATCTTGCCTGTCAGGTACCTACAGTACTATCGCATATTACCGGGCTACCGGATATACGGGATACAGTGAATAACCCTTCAAACTGACAAAGCTGACGTTAAAAATGGAGGGAAGGGAAGCATAGTGAGTGAGGATACGTTGTGGCCGTTGTATTGTTCAGTGAGGAAAGCTGGAGCAAAGATGTTGAGCGGAGTCTGGGATCTTTTGGTTGTGAATGACGTGCCTCGAGCTTCAAGGGTGTCTGGACTACTAAGTTTGCGTGCTCAAGCCTCAGGGTTTGGAGTCGAAGGAACCGAGAAAGGTCCGAACGATAACAGGTACTGGCAGCTGATGATACCAGCAACTCTAGTTGTCCCACGTACTACCGCCTTGAATCCCAGCGAGGCGCTCCGAGTTAGCGCGGTGATACCAATATTAGATATTAATCTCATATGGATCCCCCATGATCCCCCCAGATCAAGATGCAAGCCAATTCGAATTTCTGTCGATAAGAGGCCTTCTGCACTGAGCGCTTTCGATTGGCGGTAAACCGATTTCGCGTACAAGAATGGCGTCTATGTATGAAGAGCCTTTCCGCATAGTTCTCGTCACCAACTTGAAGGTAAGGGTGCCATGTTTCAGGATGAAGCTGGGAGGTCTGTGCATTCTCCGTATGCCGAGTGTACTATGACAGATGAGCGCTAATAGTAGCGCTGAGCGGCGGACGCTGCACAACCGATATGTAAGTAAAATAAGGTTCGAGCGGCGACTTTCAATTTTCTTATCGAAGACATGCTCATTGTACCAAGTCTCCGCTTGGCGCTCGCCAGTGCAGTGGTACCAATATCAGATATCAATCTCATATCGATCCCCCCACAGACCTAGACGCGGGTCGATTCAAATTTCTATTCATAAGGGGCCTTCTGCAAGCGCTTACGATCGGTGATAAACCAGTTTCGCACGTAGGATACTAGTAAGAATGGTGCCTATGAAGACCCTTTCCGCATGGCTCCTGTCACCAACTCGAATGGAAGGGCGACATGTTTGAGGAAGCCAGGAGGTCTGCGTGCTTCTGGTTTATAAGATCGACAGGTTCGTGCAAAATGATGGTGGGTGTAAGATAGCAGTACCGACAATGAAGTTTTGATGAAGTCCACCTCCTTGGTAAGTTCGTGCCTTGAATCTTTAGAATTCTACGTGGAAGTTGGCGCTTGTCACGCTCATTTACTATAAATCAGCTTGAATTCAGCGTTCGATTCCTCAGTTGGAGTCTTTATACCTTCTTGAACGATTTCATTCTTAGGCTTCGCCAATGGATCACGACTTCGACCAGCTGTGGTCACTACCTGCTGAGATACCACCCACCAAGGAGAACACAGAAATGAAAATCGATCCACAGTGAGTACCTTTTCATAGCAAGGTCACGGTGTTTGTGAAGACTTGGGAATTAACTGCCATCATCCAAGACTTTCAAGTTCTCAGATTGGCCTTCTCAAGCAGATTCTTGAGGTCCTCCAGAACTCCACGATCGCCAAGGAGAAAGCAAAGGATCCGCTTTCTGAATTTTGGGCAGACTACGAAACTAGGTCTGGCCAGTATGACGATGACATGTTAAAGAGGTGTAATCAAAGTTTGCAGATAGTTCTGCTCTTCGTACGTGCAATAGTCATGATTTCAAAAGTATCCAACACGAGTAATCGACAGGCTGGCCTATTCTCCGCTGTCAATACCGCGTTCATCATTGCAATGCAGCCAGATCCTGTTGACACCACCAACATTTTGTTGCTGCAGCTTATCCAGAACACGTCAGATGGTCGTTCTACTACTCAGCCAACGATCCTTCCGTCATCTACAGGTCTCTCTTCTTCCAAATTATGGATGCAGGCACTTGCGTATGCGAGCCTTGCATTTAGTCTTTTCGCTGCCTATGGCGCTGTCATGGGCAAGCAATGGCTGGGTCACTATAAGGCAACCCGGTTTGGTCGTGGATCTCTTGAAGAACGATGTCGGCAGAGGCACCGCAAGTTTCTGGAGCTAAAGGCGTGGCAGTTCGAAAATGTGTTGCGGTCATTACCAGTTTTCCTACAGATCTCCCTGCTTCTATTTGCTCTGTCCTTGGGAGCCATGCTGTGGACGCAACAACGACCCACCTCCATCCCTGTTATTGCAATAACCACTTTTGGTGGCCTTTGTCATGCCTTCTTCATTGTGGTGACATTGATACATCCCGACTGTCCATTCCAGACGCCCATGTCCTTACTCATCCGAGCTGTCTTTGGTCATTTTCGTGCACGTGCGGGTTTCCAGCATCGAGATGAAGATCCTCTCAAATCCGCCATGACGTGGATCTTGCAGACTTCAAGAAACCCTGATGTTGTTAGGTCGGTGATCAAACTGATACCTACAATGTCGGAGCTGCCAGACGTGAATCTCGTGTCGTTATGCACAGATGTTCGAGACATGTTCAAGGCATGTTTTGACAAGCGTGGCATTCCGATACTGCCCGACAACGCACTGGCATATGGGAAAGCGTTGATCTACTTCTCTTCCAATGATGATGATGTGAGGCATATGCTCCACACAACCACGCGAGAGTGGAATCTCTGGGGATGGTGGCGTGCCCTGTATCTGCCTCGGGCACTGGAACAATGTAGAATTTTCTACCGCCAAATGGGTAACACCAACATTGATCCACAATTAAAATTATCTTTCCAGGCAAACACCCGTGCTGCTCTGCATATGGCTGTGGCCGGCGGCGCAGACGATCTTGCTTATCCCGGCGATGATGCCAGATTAATTTGGAATGGTCAATTCCAATTGGAATTCAATCTGCCGGAAGTTGACTGGTTGTTGGACTGCGCAGGGCACTTCTATAAAATTGATGATATTGACGCAGCCGGAGATGCTCTACTCTTGTTCAGTGATGTGGGGATAAAACCATTATACCTCATCCAAGACCGCATCGCTCCATTTCTGAATTATGGCCAGTCACGCAAATTTCGCCATATCGCACTTCGTGCCGCCTGCCGAAGTGCTGCCTGCCGGCGAGCAGACGCCCGCATGTTCATGGATGAACCTCTTTATCATCCGAGTCATCCTTTCTCCCATACCGTTTTGAAGGCCATTTGTCCCATGGTCCCAAATGAACGCGACAAAGACAATTTCCAGATCACCAATGCATTCAACCTGCTCAGCTCCACCGAATGGCCCGAGGGCAGCGATCTGGCGATCTCTCCCCTGCCCGAAATCCAGCTTCTTGTATTCCTCGTTTTACCTGCGCCCAAGGTTGACAATATCGCAAGATATACTCGTTACTGCCGTGCCCTCATTCGCTACATGGGTGAAAATCAACCTTGGCTCCGCCATCACGCCGCAAATATTGTCTGCAACGCCCGACGAGACCTTGTAGGGTTCACCACTGCTACCAGAGATGACGAGTCCTTACGAGACTCAGTGCTCTCTGAGCTCTGTGCAACCCTCATCACCACACTTTTTACTTGCGGTAATGATTTGGCAGCCATCGTCGACCAAGATTATCTTATCCCCTATTTCCGTCTCGCCTTCACTCTTGCAAAGAACACCGACTGGCACCCTCACTTGACCCAGGATGGCTATATTGAAAAGTGGATTACAAGCACACTCACTTCTGGTCATCTCGCTCAACGTCCTTGCAATCTCACTGTAACCATGCCCCCTCCTCATGATTTCACCATCCCCGTTTCCCCCCCCTCTCCCTCTCCCTCTTCCACTTCCACTCATTCCCCCCTCTCCCTTTCTCTCTCCCTCTCGCTCTCCCGTCCGTTCTCGCTCTCCTGTCCGTTCTCGCTCTCGCTCTCCCATTCGTTCTCGCTCTCGCTCTCCCATTCGTTCTCGCTCTCGCTCTCCCATTCGTTCTCGCTCTCGCTCTCCCATTCGTTCTCGCTCTCGCTCTCCCATTCGTTCTCGCTCTCGCTCTCCCATTCGTTCTCGCTCTCGCTCTCCCATTCGTTCTCGCTCTCGCTCTCCCATTCGTTCTCGCTCTCGCTCTTTCTCAATTCCCCCTCGCCCCTATCAATATTCTTCCACCAACATCACTAGCGAAGAAGCTCGTCGTCTCTTTTACCTCGCCGGGATTTCCCTCCGTATTGCTCCCCCAGGGCAGGCCACATCTTGCTTTAGTACTATCACAGCCATGCATTTGTGGGACTTGATGAGGGGTGCATGGTATATTCTCGAATCTTACCCTCATCATGAGTTGGATGATGTTATTGAGAGCCTTCCAGATCTTGTCAAGGGCACGGAGTGCTACATGCCATCAGATGCTTCGAGGATTGAACTCGAATCGCTCAATGAGGTGTTGGCCAAAGCTCTTGTTGTGTTGCAACAACAACAAATTCTAGATGAGAGTATCATATCTGCAGTAGCGGGTTTGAAGAATATCGTAGTATCCGAGAGATTGGTGGTCTCGGTTCCAGGCCGTATGGAGCTGGGAGAATTTAGGGAACAAAATGCATTCGTACCTTGGGCCCCAGTGACCATGGCCCCTGTCTACCACTCAACGTTTGTCCCTGACTACCCCCCAACGTCTGTACCCCACTACCACTCAACGTTTAACGTTACCTAGATTGACCCTATAATTTGTGGATTTCATTCCTCTCCAGTATGTAATCTTTGCATAACGTGGAAATGTATGTAAGATAGCCCGCGACTCTGTATGTAGTAGCCTATGTATGAGTCACTATACTGACGAGTCTTCCCGAACTTACGTGCAATGCACAGGGTTGTGCGCTCTTTAAACCCATCGACAATGGTGTGTTGAATATCCTGCTGTTGGTCTCGTGGTCAATGGAAGCTACATAAGAATCCATGATAATACATTCGCTACCAGAGTAAATATTTATCAGAATTACCAGTAGCCTCATCAAGCATTAGGATCAGCGTCTTGATTCGATCCTTGATTATGCGGCGAGGTTGTTGTACTGCTTTTGTATGGTATAGGTTTTCGAGTTGTTGATTTTCGATACTGTTTCATCCCGGTCACTATACGTAGCACCTGTCAGTTGTAGGATTACCTTCTGTGTTGATCATACTGTTGTTTCGCATTCCCTCACGATATCATTTACTGTAGAGTTTTCAAGTTGTCGATCTCATATTCTCTCTCATTTTGGCGTTGTCACTGCTAGTACCTGTCACGTTGTAAGATAACTATTAGTCTCTTACCCTGTATTTTCGATACCACTTGTATGCCCTTCATTGAATGCTTGCGCGTGTGAGCATATTCTTTGTGCGTTGTGCCATCAGGGGTAGCGGATCGAGCAGTGAAGGGCTGGATGTTGAGGAAACCCTTGGCAAAAACACTCTGAATATTGGTTTAGATCACGTGAGACAATTTTGAGTATGAGTCTTCCACCGCTTCCTATCCAACAGCGGACACAGTCCCCCGAACTGCAGATGTCTCTCCCGGTATTCCCCCTTCCGATTTTACCTGATGCACCGCCTAAATCTATACTCGCATTGCAAGGTCTTGATCAAGCTTTAGTTCAAGCTGAAGTTGTCAATCCCTCCTCTCGACTACCCATAATACCCAAAGGAGATGATGCTCGCACTGGTTTATCGGAAAGGACAAGAAGGCGCCTCATAGAACTAGGGATCACTGAACTATTTGCTGGTAAGATCTGTTAATCCACTTGCACACATATCCTGACAACTTTATAGTTCAGACTGCACTCCTCCCTTTTCTGCTAGGTTCTTCCGCCATGCGGAGGTCACTGTACTCACCGTTTGACCTGTTACAAGACGTATGTGTTTCTGCACCAACCGGAAGTGGGAAAACACTCGCATATGTGCTCCCAATTGTTGAGGTAATGATTCGCGCAATTTTCGGAAGTCTTGATTGATTCGATGGGGTCAGGTTCTGTCAACGAGAATTGTAACCCACCTCCGTGCTCTTGTTGTTCTACCGACGCGTGATTTAGTCATGCAAGTTAGAGAGACAGTAGAGGCGATCGCAAAAGGACGAGGTTTGAAGGTTTGCTTGTTTTTGTCTGATCCTTAGCCAATTTACATTTCGAATATGGACCTAGATTGGTACAGCCACCGGACAGCACTCGTTCGCTCATGAGCAGTCGCAACTAGTTGCGGACATGTCAGCCAAGTACGTTCCCCTCTGAACGCTAATCCGTGCTTTGTACCCGTGTTGACGTTTGCGGAAGACTCTCTGGTGGATCAAGTAAAGTTGACATTCTGATCTGTACCCCGGGGCGCCTTATCGATCATCTCAACGGAACACCCAACTTTTCGCTACAACACCTCCGATTCTTGGTCAGCCTCTTTGATCTGTCATACTTTTTCTTGAATGATCGTTTTTTTCTAGGTAATAGATGAAGCCGATCGATTGCTTGCTCAGTCATTCCAAGACTGGCTGGCTCAAGTTCTTGCCGCCACGCAACCGCCCAGAATGGTCCCTGAGACAAGTGAAACCAAAACGCAAGCCCCTCTTTGTGATTCTCTTGCACCCGCTTTTCTTCGCCTTCACAGGGAAGTAGACCTACATACTGACATCGATGAAAAGAAAGACGTCTCGTGTCAGAAATTACTGTTTTCCGCGACACTCACCAGTGACCCGGGAAAGCTTGCGGCTCTGGATCTCCGACATCCAAAGTACTTTGTTGTGCAAGGTCTATCTGAAGAATCCGAAATCGATGGTATTCCCAACATTATTGCGGAACGGTTCACCATGCCCGAAGCACTAAAGGTACGCGACAACAAATTTAATCCTGCCAAAAGCTCACTCATAAATCACAGGAACACATGATAATTTGCGAGGCCCCTCAGAAACCATTAATGCTCTTCCATCTTGTATACAACCATTCCGTCCGCAATGCACTTGTTTTCACCAAGTCGTCCGAATCGGCCTCTCGTCTTGTCCGTTTGTTCGAATTCTTCGAGGCTGCTACCCCCTCCAATGAAAATCCAATTGCGGTTCGGTCGTATTCGAGTGATCTTCCTACTAACGAACGCAGGACCATATTGGAGAAATTCAAGGCTCAAGAGGTCCATCTGGAAGTTTAATACATTTTGTTCCCGCGACCTTCTGTACTGACCATACTTTAGACTCATATGCTCGGATCTCATATCAAGAGGTATCGACATCAGTCATGTATCGCACGTAGTCAGTTATGACGCACCGGTGGATATAAGAAAGTATGTGCATCGGGTTGGTCGAACTGCTCGAGCGGGGAGGACTGGAGACGCTTGGACGTTGGTTGAAGAACAGGAGGTATGACACTTGATGACCAGCCAACCTGTGCCATTCTCGCTCATTGAACTTTCAGGCACATTATTTTAAATCTATGTTAAGAAGCGCTGGTCACCTGGAAAAGGTTCAACGAATGAGAGTATCAGAGAAAGATACAGCTTCGCTTTCATCGGCGTACGAGGTCAGTACACATAATCTATTCTCATGCAGTGCAGATAATAGATGCGCGTCCTCCTAGATATCTCTGCGGAGCCTCCGAGACGCGTACACACGATAGTTTTTAGCGACCCTGATGAGCCCTGTTCACTGGTCAATGTCAACGTTGGCAAGCTTTAGTGGAGGATTGAAGTTGATCGTGATAAGTCACATGTACCAACTTCGTGTGATGATCAATCCTTTCCTTAATTCTTTGCATTGTGGTCGATTGCATTTGCATCGACTCCAGTTAAATTCCAGAGCAGCACTAAACGTTTGCTCAACTCTTGCCAAGGGATTCTGTGCGCCAACCGCAAATTTGTAAACTAGGCGCGATTGGCTATATGTCATACAGCGGCACTCAGTCGCAACTCCGCATAATTATTTAGCTCATTCAAGTTATGTATCGACTTCGGCATCACAATAATCGTACGTGCGATAGACCATGCGTCCTACCTAACAAAACGGTGACATTTTAGGTGCGCTGAATGCACAATTTTTTTTTCACCGCTGATGAAGCACAACTTGGACACCTGTCATCGATCGCAGTGATTGATCGAACCTGAGACACTATGTAACTTAGCTAAGACTGTCGTCCCTTAACTGTTACGCCAAAAGGCAGTGATACTGAAAGCTTATGTTTCAGTATCGCAGACAGTATTCATGTAGATTATGGGAACTCTAGTAAGCCAGCGTGCTTACAACCTAATTGACAAATACAACGATTTCGTTCATGTAAACTTTGCAACACCGAGCTGAACACAACCATGATGCGGGCTACGATATTGACGCTGCCTACCACAGTGAAGGTTGAGGAGGTTCCATGATGGATAGGTGATTGCGAGATCACCCGTAGATTGCAAAAATTTGAGGGATACAATTATGAACTCTTATCTTGGCACGTGAGGTTTCACCTGAATTGTGCGTGTAACTTACGATGAAGGGCCATAGACATGGTGCACGCATCAGGTTCTAACGTATACTTCTGCCCCGCCCTCGAACTCATGGAGCTGGTCATAGAGGATGTATCTGTCGCAGGTGGAATTCCACGTAGTGAATGGCGCCTCGCTCGGAACTGTACACAAATCAGAATGTACTATGTATGTTTATTAAGTGATGAACACAGTACATCAGACAGATCTGGGGAGTGAAGAACAAAGTCAACACTACATCAAGGTAGCGACTACTCAGAGCGTAGTGTGGTGAGAGAACGAATCATAAAGGCGTGAACTTTGTTCATCAAAGTATTAGTGGCGATGTGATGGAAGAGAAAATCGAGCATAGAAAACATATCATCACGGAAACTTGAGAGTCTGAAGGGAATAAGATGAGGTGAACGGCCTTATTTGACAATGTTTGAAACGTACTCACTGAAAGGTCTGACAACCGTCTATTGATCAATCATCAATGTCCATCATGACGCGTCTCGCGGCTTCTATACTTCCGTACAAGTCGTCGTCATCGTCCTCGTTATCCACGCTGTCAGCTGCATCATCCGCGGAGACCGGTTTCTTGCTTGGACCACCTTCTCCAGCTTCGTCGATTAGCTTTGCGCTTCCCTAGCAGTCATTGGCGAATGTAGTGGCAGTACTAGTGATGGACGCTTCAGGCAGCAACTACATGAATATCACCTGATAGATACGCGGGTCATTCTTGCTGTGGCGGTTATACAAGGATTTTTGAGCAAAAACACCCTGATGATAATTAGAATCACAGGATGCAAAGATTCGATGCTCACAAATCACGATTGCTGGGTTGGCTCGGTAACGTTGCAGGTTGAGGCCCAGGGTAGTATGCACGAGGAAACACTTATTTTTGTCATGTGAAACATACAAAATAATTTCCACGATATGCGCATGCAAGTGAGAGAACAATTGGTAAAGCCTCAACGGTATGTCTTTCCATTGGACAGGTACTGAGTTTAAAAATGGAAATTAATTCGGGAGTCGGGATCCGTTGGACCATGAATTGAAACTCAGATAGGCTTATAACCTTTTATAACCTGAATCTCGTAAGCAGCCGAATCGTGATGGCCCGAAAATTTAGTCAGCAGTATAACGAACATGCTTCGGATAACTGCACATTGTACGTACAAGTATAGTACTACTTAACACGAGACCAATTACCAGGGTCGAGGGTTAGTATCTCTTGTCTTTCTGCACCGACTGATGGAGCCTTCTAAACCAGTCAGGTTCAAAGATATTGAGATCGACACCGCTGAGAAGGCTCCGAGTCAGGCATCTGAATCGGAGTCCGAGTCAGCCAATGGTCGAAACATGAAATCGTTTATATCTCGGTGAGTACTAGATGTTGCGGTTGTAGGCTTGCTGGCTATCAGTAATTCGCATTCCACCTTCCGCTATGACATTGTTACATCATTAATGATCTCTCCTTGTGTCCTAGGTTTTTTCTGTTTGGGAAGAATGGTAGTCCTCCTCCCCCAAAGAAATCTATCCATGACACAGATTTAATCCCTGAGGCCACAGCTGGCTTCGCCAGTCTTCTATGGTTCACCTGGATAACACCTTTGCTTTCCCTTGGCTATGCTCGTCCACTCGAGTCATCCGATCTTTATCGACTCCAGGAAGAACGCGGCGCCTTGCCAATTGCCGATGCCATTTTAACATCGTTCAAGACTCGGCAAAACAAGGCTGCTGAATACAACGAACGTTTGGCTAAGGGTGAAATTGGACCAGGGTTGAAGGGTTTATGGTGGTCCATACGGGGCGTTCGCGCAGAACGCGAGAAGCAATGGAGGGAAAAGGACGGAAAGCGCAAAGCAAGTCTCATTTTGGCGATGAATGACAGTATCTTTTGGTGGTTTTGGTCTGCTGGTGTTTTGAAAGTCATCGGCGACACAGCACAAATTACCAGTCCCCTCGTCGTCAAGGTCAGAACCTTTCTGCAAAATTTCTTCCCTGATCACTCATGCCGGTGTCTGTAGGCGATCATCAATTTTGCCACAGTGTCTTACACAAACCATCTAACTGGTCAATCGACGCCTCCTATTGGCGAGGGAATTGGCCTTGCGTTTGGCTTATTGGCTTTACAACTCATCGCGTCATGGTGCACCAATCACTTCTTCTACCGTAGCATGTCCAGTGGTGTCCTTCTTCGTGGCGGTCTTATCACGGCAATATACTCGAAATCACTTCAACTCAGCGCGAGAGCTCGCGTCCACTTAAGTAATGGCGAATTGGTCAACCACATATCTACCGATGTCTCCCGGATAGACTTCTGCCTGGGTTACTTCCACATGTCATGGACGGCTTTGATTCAGCTCACTATTTGCCTGGTCTTGCTATTGATCAATCTCGGCCCGAGTGCACTCGCCGGTTTTGCGCTTCTCGTTGTCGCGACCCCCGTCCAGACATATACTATAAAACGCCTCTTTTCCCTTCGCATGAAAAGCATGGTGTGGACAGATAAGCGTTCTAAGATATTACAAGAGGTCCTCAGCGGCATGCGTGTCATCAAGTTCTTTTCCTGGGAAGTTCCATTCCTGAAGCGTATTTCTGACTATCGACGGAGCGAGATGATGTACGTGAAGTTGCTACCTGTTGCCCGGGTCTTGGTTAATATTTATTTCCCATTCAGATATATCCGCACCCTCCTGATCATGAGAGCTGCGATGAACGCCGTTGCCCTTTCTCTCCCAAGTATCGCTTCTGTCATTGCCTTTGTCACATATTCGTTGACTGGACACAGTCTTACGGCGGCGAATATATTCACTTCGTTGACCTTGTTCAACTTAGCCCGCATGCCTTTGATGTTTTTACGTGCGTGATAAATTGACATTTGCAGTCTGTAATCTCACATACCTTTCCAGCCTTGTCTCTGAGCAGCATTGCTGACGCAGCCACAGCATGCGACAGGCTGCTGGTTGTTTTTGAAGCAGAAACGCTTGACGAGAAACTCGTCACAAATGGCGACATGAACGTCGCCGTCAGAGCTGAAGGTGCCAGCTTTACATGGGATAGTCCGCCTGCTCGGCCCGAGGATCCAAAAAAGAAGGGCAAGGGCGGCAAGATGGGCAAGCAAAAACTCCCTTCAACGCCCTTACCAGCTCCTGCAGACAATGAAAATATCTTCAAAGTTACGGACATTGACTTGGAAATTCCACGGGGCCAACTCGTTGCCATCGTTGGAGCCGTCGGCGCGGGAAAAACCTCCCTCCTTCAAGGTCTTATTGGCGAAATGCGGCGCACTTCTGGTAGCGTCGATTTCGGTGGCTCCGTTGGTTATTGTGCCCAAGTCGCGTGGATCCAGGTGGGCTCACTGATTAGTCTTTTGGCATCGGCGACTAAGAGACAAATAGAATACAACCATCCGGGAAAACATCTGCTTCGGTCGTCCATTTGAAGAGGAGCGTTACTGGAAGGCCGTCCGAGATGCATGCTTAGAGCCTGACTTGGATATGTTGCCCAATTACGACCTTACAGAAGTTGGCGAGAAGGCAATGTCTGTTCTTCGTCCTGCAGGACTACTAACTGATGCTTTGCATAGGGTATCTCACTCTCTGGCGGCCAAAAGCAACGCATCAACATATGTCGCGCGATCTATTGCAATACCGACATCCAAATTTTCGACGATCCACTGTCTGCTCTAGATGCCCACGTCGGAAAGGCAGTATTCCAGAATGTATTAAAGAAAAACCCAGACAAAACTCGCATCCTTGTTACCCATGCCCTCCACTTCCTTCCTGAGGTCGACTATATATATACTCTAGTTGACGGGCGCATTGCCGAACGTGGCACATACGCCGAACTCATGGCTAATGACGGTACATTCTCCAAATTTGTCTCAGAATTTGGGTCGAAGGAGGATTCTACAAAGAAAGAAGAGAAAGCAGCGGAGAGTGAAAAGATCGAAGACAAGAAAATTCAGAAAGGATCCGCCGGGAAAGCGATGATGCAAGAGGAAGAGCGCAACACTGGTGCCATAAAGTGGGAAGTATACCGAGAGTACCTCACAGCAGCTCACGGCTCTGTGCTCTTGCCGCTGTTACTGCTCTCTGTAATCCTCATGCAATGCTCCAGTGTCATGTCTTCGTATTGGTATGTGATTTCTGCATCTCGTGGTCATTTCACTAATGTAGTTCGTTAGGCTCGTTTACTGGGAAGAAGAGTACGTGGATGTCACAGACCCCTATGAATTTAAGTGCTCACTACCTCTATAGAAAATGGCACCAATCGGCAGGATTCTATGTGAGTTCTTCTGTTGGGCATGACCGACGCACCACTGATGGTTGTCAATGCAGACTGGCATCTATGCTGCTCTTGGTATCTCCCAGGCGTTGACAATGTTCATGATGGGAGGTACTTTTGCAGTACTCACTTACTATGCTTCCCAACAGTTGCACAGGGTAAGTCCCTCGTTACTTATTTGTGGATGCTGATCCTAACTCCTTTTGCCAGAGATCAATTCAGCGAGTCATGTATGCCCCGATGAGTTTCTTCGAGACAACGCCTTTAGGTCGCATCATGAATCGCTTTACCAAAGGTATGTTCCAAAAGGTGTCGATCATCCGGATTTTCTGACATAAAGTGGAAGATATCGATACTGTGGATAATTTAATTGGCGGTGAGCACTTGAGTATTGAAGTCCTTTCGTGGATCATTTCTGACGAGAATAAATCTCGCGTTTTCAGATTCCCTCAGGATGCTCACATCAACAGCATCACAAATCATCGGGGCAATCATTCTCATATCCATCATCATACCATATTTCCTTATCGTAGCCTTCTTCATCTTAATCGGCTATTACTATGCTGCATTGTTCTACCGTGCGAGTGCACGTGAGTTGAAGGTCGGTCATTTTGATGAAGTTTGTCGAATTCCTACCGACGCGGAAGTTCACAGCGTTTGGATGCACTCCTGCGATCCTCACTTTATTCTCACTTTTCTGAGTCATTATCGGGCTTGACTACCATTCGCGCTTACGGCGAACTGGACCGATTCCGCGTAGAAAATATCCAACTCACTGATGTCGAGAATCGGTAAGAACTGTAATTTCACATGGTCTTGATCATTGCTGATGTTTTTCAGTGCTTACTGGCTGACAGTTGTCAACCAGCGATGGCTCGCCATACGTCTTGATTTCCTCGGCTCGCTACTGACTCTCGCTGTCGCGCTATTGACTGTTGGGATTCGATTCAGCATCTCTCCGGGGCAAACTGGCGTGACGCTCTCGTATATCGTGATGGTGCAACAGGTAGTGTTCCGTTGTTCCTTTTTGTTCGAGTTTCCGTTGACGATCCATTCAGTCTTTCTCATGGATGGTCCGCCAAGTTGCTGAACTCGAGAACAATATGAATTCCGTGGAGCGTGTCGTGCACTATGCAAAAGAAGTCGAACAGGAAGCCGCACATGAAGTCGAAGACAGCCCTGCGCCAGCCGACTGGCCTTCTCACGGCGAAATCGTCATGAAGGATGTGGTTATGAGATACCGCCCGGAGTTACCACCCGTTCTGAAGGGCCTGAGTATGTCACTCTCTCCTGGAGAGAAGATTGGTGTCATTGGCCGGTGAGTGTCTTTTTTGTTCTATGTAACTCCTGTGACTTATGGGACGTAGGACTGGTGCCGGGAAGTCATCCATCATGACCGCTATCTATCGCATGGTAGAACTAGCATCAGGGTCGATATCCATTGATGGCGTGGACATTTCGACCGTTGGTTTAGCGCAGCTCAGAAAAGGATTGTCGATTATCCCTCAGGATGCTGTAAGTGGCGTGTATAGCGTCTGTTTGAACTTGAGCTGATTATGCGACATGCCTGCAGTTTCTTTGTGCGTGATAACGCGCTAAATATGGGAACCTGTTAACTGACCGTTTCACTAGTCTCCGGTACTCTTCGGACTAACCTTGATCCTTTCGGGCTGCACGATGATGCCAAGCTTTATGATGCAATGAAGCGGGCGTATCTTGTGGATTCAAATAGTGATCTTCCGCCTACCTCGGTATCGTCCCCTGCTGAAGGGCAGTCGGCGCCTAGATTTAGTCTCGACAGCCCTATCGATGACGAGGGCGGTAATTTGTCGATCGGACAACGTTCTCTTGTCTCGCTTGCGAGAGCTCTCGTGAATGACACCAAGATCCTAATTCTTGACGAGGCTACGGGTAATTCCGATATTTATCCTGGTAGCGAATATCTTCTCATGGATTTCTATGTAGCTTCCGTCGACTACGAGACCGACAGCAAGATCCAGCATACCATCGCCAATGAGTTCAAAGAACGCACAATCCTGTGCATTGCACGTAAGTTCGAGAATACGTGTCGCTTTGCATTGACTTGAAGCAAACATCTAGATCGTCTTCGGACTATCATTGGATACGACAGGATATGCGTAATGGATGCTGGGATGATTGCTGTACGTCCACATGTCTTTAAGTTGTTCTATTCCGTACTGACCATTCATTCAGGAATTCGATAACCCCATTAATCTCTTCGCCATGCCGGATAGTATATTCCACGGAATGTGCGAACAATCTTCTATCACTCTCGATGACATTATTTCTGCGTCCAAACACACGGCGTAATGGCTCGTGCCTAGACTATAGACTACATACAGATCCGCAGGTTATCTTAAGATACAGTTAAAGTGCTTGCAATTACGTTATGCAAAGATTATATGTACACTGAAAGGGAATGCAATGAACAAAATACAAGCGAAAGTCAATGAATACAGTGGTTAGGCGGTCTGATCATGTAGGGCCGAAGATCTAGGGCGGCCTCTGCACTTTGTCTTCCAAACTCTCCCGGTCCCATACCATCTGGAACTGAGATCACCAATCTCTCACATACGATATTCTTCAAACCCGCCACGGCACTGCAGATATGATACTATTCAGCTGGGCCTGTCTCGTTAAACCTACCTGGGAGAACGCCCCAGATTGCAATCAGAGCTGATAGACATTTTGCACAGCACGTGCACTCGCAATACTTGACAGTTGTACTAGAGTTGGAGTTGCTGGCATGGCGTGGCTGGGGCGCGGGCAGGATATGGTGAAATGGAGGACGTCAATAGATAGATGTACTTGCGTTTCAAGCAAGATCGAACAGAAAGTTAACTGCCGTCGGTTGATTCCCAAAACGACGGTTCCCTGTTCGACCACCTTAGTCTAATGAAGAAACTGAGGTTAAACAACAGCGGTTGGGCTAGAATCGACCATTAGCTAACAGGCAGGCTGTTGAATGTTGAACGACCATGTCGTTACGGTATTGAGATAGATAGTTGGACGCCAGGCCTCAGGTTCAATTACCAACTCGAAACGTGATGTCAACTTTAACCTATAAAGAATGGCAATAGAGAACAGCAAAGGCAAAGCTGAGGAGACGAGCGAACGGAATGTGCGGTCCGGGAGGAAAGACAAAGCAACCACAACAACAAAGAAAGAGCAGCTCCATCCAAGGTGAATCGCGACCATCATGGTGTGACGTGCCTGGACAACCGCAACCGCAACACCTCGCCGCATAATCAGGGATCGAATCAAGACGCCGATCCTAATTCTTGACGAGGCTACTAGTAATTCTGATATTCACTCCGGTAGCGAATACATCATGGATTCATATGCGGCTTCCGTCGACTACGAGGCCGACAGCAAGATCCAGCATGCCATTTTAAGGAACGCACATTGCACGTAGGTTCGTGAAGACTCGTCGGCGTATTGACTCATACCTAGACTACATTGCGAGTGCAAGTGCGAGCGCGCGAGGTGTGCAATTGAGAAGGTGTCGAGCGAGACTGGAATCCGTGACCGTGCTTGTGATCCGATTGTCAATATAGCCACCCCGAGTCAAGTCAGGGCGCCAGTCGGAGTTCTTTGCAAGAGTGAAGGCGAGACGGAAATAGGGGATAAGACCACCTGGGTCGGTCAAGGCAGGCAAATCATTGCCACAAGTAAAAAGTGCGGTGACTCTGGGCTCGGAGAGCACCGAGTCTCGTAAGGACTCGTCAGCTCCACCAGTAGTGCTGAACTTGACAAGGTCTTGTCGGGCGTTACAGATGATATTTGACGCGGAACTGCGAAATGGATCAAGTTGATTTCCGCCCATGTGGCGAATGAGGGCACGGCAGTAACTTAAAACCATTCTCCAATATGATCATTGATTGTATATCGAACGCCAATACAAAAAGACTACGTGAGGTAACGAACTGGTGTTAGGCATACGCTATCCAAACTATTGACATTATCTTCCGCATCCATCACCTCTATCAAATTTACGCAATGACACTGACTTCCAAGGGCATCTGGATACCTTCATGCATCTTGCCCTCAACCATAGGGGTCATGAGTCCAGCATTCAATCGAATGATCTCCACATCTTTGGGGAATCGGTACTCGAAATTCTCGACAAGCTCCACAAGCACGGCTTGCATTTCAAGAACTCTGTGGTTCACGAGTGAGTCCAATGGTCAGTATATCTGATCATGAACTTACGCAAAACGCCAGCTAGTCACAGAAAATGAGAATAAATAATACTCAGTGACTATTTTACTTACCCGATACAAGAACGGAGACCAGCCGCTTTGGTTTGAAACACGTGAGATTGTTTTTCGGGGGAGCAAGAACTTTGATAACTTACAGAAAGTCATTCTGAGAGTGTTGGACTGATTTAGCTCATGAGAGTGTAATGAATGAAGATACACACAGATTGGCGAAAACTCCAACGACGACTTTTCCCTGCCATCGTCCAGGAAACGGCTTGGGTTCCACTCATCCGCGTCTTCTCCCCAAACACTTTGGAGCCTGAGGAATATAATCTAAGTGGGGGAGAAACAACTCAATAACCGATGGAACCAACCTGTTATAAGTGCAAATAGATGCTGTGATGCCTTGGCCTTTCGAGATGGGTATTTCATTAACAATCTTTCCTGACTTGGTCTCAATTGGCTGAGAAAGTGGTATAACATCATCCGAATCTGCCTCCCGGATCAATGTAGGAACTATAGGATGCAATCTGAGTCCCTCCTGGGAGACAAATGAAGATGAGAATAGAATGTCGGAAACAAGCGGCGGACCAACTTTAATAACTGCATTGGTGAAATCATATTATTAAAATCATTAGGCAGCAAATCATCATCGCCACGAGCTTCCAAGTTCGCTCTTGCTTCTTTAATCTCGTCACGGATGCGCCGCTGGTCCTCTGGTGCTTTGAGAGCTCATATAGCACCCACGTGAGAGACGAGGCAGTAGTTATCATGACCTGCGACCAGCAATGTGCTAGAATGCGGCAATCATTAACTGGCATATCATTTGTGATGCTATCTATCACTCCCGCTATATGCGACAAATATTTCTCGTTCACTCAACTGAGCTCGTGCATCTTCCACAAGGTTTGACTGTACTAAGACACCGAAGCTTGTGAGCAATCATACATGAATCATACCTTCGCAGAGAACATACTGAGAATACTGATGATGTCCTACTGCCTTTTTCGGTATCAGCCGCCTTTTCATTGATGATAGTCCTTCCTGTTTGAATGGCTGTTTGCAGGTATGTCGCGAAACGGCGGTACTCTCTGTAAGGCAAATACTTCAAGTACTTCAGAACCGGTTGAGGAAGGAATCTCCAGGTTGACCTAAAGATGATATCCCATGAAGATTGGTACAATAGCGTATCGATGCTGATTCGTGTTAACATAGGGCCTGACTCAGAGTATTATTGCGAGACATACAACAGATTGTTGAACGCTGCACCAACATTATCTACTCCGTTGTCGTCGAGGACTCCGAAACGGTAGTCAAAAGCAACTGCAACCCACAAATATGAATACAATACCTATGAGACAAATTTCGAGCACACACCTTCGCCGATGACATCTAAGGTCATTCTGGACAAGGTCTCATTGACGTTTATTGTACATCATCAGACTTTTCTCCCAATTGAATCATATCTTTCCACTTCTGTGAGAGCTAAATAAAAACATAAGCGGCCTTTCCGTGAGACTTCTTAACTATCTTACCCGAGCTGCCGAACGACGGAAAACGGGCAAAAATGTTCGAAGCGAGCAGCACCAAAAGCAGGATTCATGATCTTCCTGTGCCTTTGATGATCAACCGCTGAAAGATATGAGCTGCATACTGAGACAGTAAAGGTAACAAACGCACAATCTGCAGTCAAAATACTCTCCCCCGTGAAGA
>NW_024538681.1:0-44507 GCF_016647635.1 Suillus subaureus
AATGTTGATATTTCAGTCTCTTTCAGTGGCTGCCTCGATTGACCTACCCATGAAGGGCATGCGTGCAGATTCATGTCCTCACGATCATGGACCATGATGAGCCACGACACCCTTTGCTAAGGCCCTGGGTTTTCAATTGATGTCTCCGCATTCATTTCATTTTGAGGAGCGAACGACATTCACGACGCTCCCACTTGCTGGTGTGCTGTAAATGTTGATGACGCCATCTCTAAATGCCAACGCCACAATGATGTCATCGAGCCACCAATTTGGGGATGCGTTACTGGAAACAACAAATCCACTGAAACCAGTTTCAACTATCCTTCTTTGACTTCTCGTTGCGAGGCGTGCCCTACGCGAGTCTTTGACTGGTCAGTAGTTCAATCAAGGGGGCAGCAATGGTTCGATTACATCGAGCACGTCGAGATACGAATATGTACACTAATCAAAACGGTAAAAAACATTAACAATACAGTGCGGGGACAAACAAATAAGCTGGGGTCTATGCTACAGACAAGATGCAAGATGTCAGATAAACGTGGGGAACAAGCAATATACTAAAATCTACCAGTGACCGACTTCCACTTCGGCTTTATCAAAACCAATTTCAAGCCAGCGCTCAGGAGTCTCTTTACAAAGATCCTGGAAACCCACTCTGTTGTACAACTTCTGAGCGCTATTTTTTTGGCACCAACATATAGCACAACTTGCTCGTGCGTCTTCAACAACCTGGTTGAGTAGAAGTTAGCATCATAGTACAATCTCGTAGTCGATAGTTCGTACTCTCTGCAGACACGGCGAACCAACCTTTCAGCACGTCCTTACGTTGCCACTTCTCTGGTGTGTAGACCTTCGTGATGGCAGCAACAGTGTCTGACTGCCGCGTGGCAGCGACGATGCTTGCGATATCAGTTTCTCCACCTCCATCTTTGATCTCGTATACCCAGACTTGCCCGTTTTCAATCAAGAGCCTAGCCTCTTCATCAGCCTGTTCGGAGGAGAGAGTGAATGGAAACTACAGATTTTCATCGATGAATGCCCGCTTAAAAGGGAGTGATACAGTAGACATACCGAAGTCTTGGCAAATTCTTCGCACAAAGTAGAGATCTTGCCAGCATCCTGTGGCACGGCAAGGCGCAGCTCGATGTCCTCATCCGCTGCTTGAGAGCCGTCGCGGACCAACGTCTCAGGAGTACACATCGAAAAAAATGCATCATAGTATGGTTCATCCATGCACTTGATCTCTGCGATTTTCTCCCATGCGCTAGCGAAAGCTTTGGCGACTGGTTCAACAGAAAAGACAGAAAAGACCCTCTGCCTTCTAAAGTCAACGTCATTCAGGAGCGCCTCGCAGAACGCCTCCATGGGGCCTTGGAGGAGTTCGGGGGTCAATTTAACGGGGGCTACGGGAACAATGAAAAGAGGGTATTTGCCCAATGGTCCCTCTGTGCAGGATAGTATAAATCTGATGTTAGAAATTGTAGGCTCCGAGTAGACCAGCCAAAACTGCTCGGAATCGGGCAGGAATTCTTGGTGACTGGAAACTTTTTCAGCGTGCGGAAGGATCACATTTGCGCGAGCGGCATTGTTCCTGTCCCGTAGAGCGTGCCAGACATCCTCTGGGATGTTGGTGCGATCAAAGCGCCGGACAGATGAAGTTAAGCTAGGCATATCTTGTGTAAGAATTCTGAGGCTGAAGATAACTGGGTATGAAGGAGTGGATTCTCGAGCTTTATATCCATCACTGCCCCTGCCAGACTACGTTGTGAGTTTATCCTAACGTTGCGATATGCAGAAACAGCGCAGGGTAGCAAGAGGGTCAGCAAACGTGAAAACGTATTGCCGTGTAGGAGATGTAAATGGGGATATAAAATATAATAGAAACTTTGTGCAGAGAACGGAATCTCACCCATGATCATCCTGTGGTAGAAGAAAGTCCAAAGGTACTTGCCCAGTGGCCGAAGATGGCTAGACGTGTTAGCATTCAGTAGATGATAATTACCGTGGCTCCGGTTGTAAAACACGAGACAAAGCGTATTTGATGGATTGTATCCTAGAATTCCTGCCAGGGGCAGTTATGAAATACTTTGGCACGTGCCAACGCTCTCCACGTATTCCAACGTACTTACATTCATGCAAGGCAGAAATGGCGCTATGTCGAGATCAAGGGACAAACGCTAGATCGCCTAGCCTTCGTGAAAAGATCGAAGTACAATAAACCTACAGTCCATGTTATATTCGGGTACCCGTAGTCGTACCCAAAGAAAGATCACAAGAAAGATGGGGGGAACGTCAATTGCCGTGAGCGCACTTGTAGATCTCGCTACAGATAAATGCGTCTTCATCTCTTACAAGACATTGTCACGGAACGGTTTTGACATTTAGCATAGCCTGCAATGGTGCAACCTCTGATTATTGGGCCCCGCGAATCCCCAGTAGCACTGATGTGGTTGTGTAGTTAGGCTCCATTAATCATGCATGAAGTGTTCAGCATCATTCTTGAAGAGGTAAGGAGATGACAGATGCTAACTTTGAAGCTGGGCAAGATACCACCCAGAAAGTCCAGTATGTTCCAATGCGAATTATGTTGCATGGCGGTGCTAACGTGGCCGAAACAGGATAGAGGATAGCGTCCACAGGAAAGCACCAACAGTACGTTGTGAACAAGTCGCATTCCAGCGCGCCAACACTTTTGAGCAGAACGTTTCCCGTTCTAAACTGAATCCGAATAGCCTTGAAGTTCACATGTGCACGTGGATCTCGGTCCTGTGCACCCTATGTATGGTTATTTCCAAGGCATCCCAGACTCTCCGCCTGTCTCGAATTTGATTATTTCGTGGTACGTCATCACTGATCAGTTTCACCTATGTGAAAATTAAAACCATGAAATTTCAAGGTATACGAGAATCATGGAGGCACTTACAACAGATCCCATTCATTCTGATACGTCTGAATATTTTTTCACGCAATCACGTCGTGTCCAGCATGTAGTAAGGGGCGTCTCTGTTCAACTTGAAGCCTAGCTCTGGTTCTGCCATGAGAGCGGATGATCAGTCTGCAGCAGTATATTATCATGATGTTAGTTGAACTTGGCACGAGCAAGTTGTTTGGCAATTGCCCTGTGATTCATACAGGACCAAACTTTAGCCAAACAATCATTGTACAGTCGCGTATTGCTCCACTAGCTGGGTTGATCCCTTTGGAGTGCTACCGATGTCGAATAAAGCAGCTCGGAGCCACACCCATACGTCAAATCGTGCAAAGGCACGGGCAACCATAGAACGAAAAGACGTTTTTAAAAGTGTCCTTGAAAATCCATTCCGAATACAATGGTTGTTTTGATCTCCTCCAACTTACAACACGTCTAACATCTCAAGCTAGGCCCTCAATCCCATCAAACACGCAAAACTTGTTCCTCGCGACACTCGTAACCACTGTGGAAAGCGCGGTGAGGAGTGGAAGTCGAAAATCTTCCAAGGCATACGCTAGGAAAGCTCTACCTCGATCAGAAATCGCAGATTCGGTGGAGGGGACAAATCCGAGCCCGGACTCGATGGTATGTTCAAAAACCTCTGCATGTGCCGTAGATTGCACTCCTTCGCGATCTCCGGCCGTTAGTAAACTTGCTCCGTCGTCGGGTCACATGACTATCGGTATCAATCAAGTGACAAGGAGACTTGAATTGCAGTTGAAGTCTGTCCGACATTCGGTTACACTTACTACTACGTCTCATGCCAATCCAATATTCCCCGACATTTCTCCCATTGCCGCCGTCTTTGTATGCCGTGCCGATGTCAATCCCCCGATCCTATTGGATCACATTCCTCACCTTGTGGCAGGATGCAACTCCACACGCCCTGGATCTAACCCTCTAGGAGCTCAACAGCCCCTGAAATTGATCATCCTACCAAAGGGCTCAGAGACCGCACTTGCGCAGGCGCTTGGTCTGAGACGAGCGGCCGTAATAGCTGTTCATGTAAGTGTTTCAGATGCCAGGATCCTTACTTCTAACGCCCTCGATAGGAAGATGCTCCGTATTTACCAAATTTTCGCGATATGCTTCAATCTATACCTGTAATCAGCGCACCTTGGCTTGTGCCTCCAGTCCAGCCCAATTCTCCGAAATGCTTGATTCCCACTCATATCAAACAACTCCGCACCACTGCACCCAAAGACATGAAATCTGCGAAAGAACAAAGGGTAAAAGCAAGAGTTGCAGCTAAGAAGAATGGTGTTAAACCCAGGCTCAAGAAATGTCTCCTCACGACAGCAAGACCAGACGCATAAACCCGCGATACGTAACGTCACGCTTCATATGTCGGTGAGTATTTGCCTGCAAGTACCGATTTATCGCTCGTCTTATCGTGACGTAGTTCGTTGGTCATGTACACCGTCCTCTTACTGTAGCCTTGTATCAATTCTAGGTAACAGTTCTGTTGCCTTCATTGCCCATCGGCAGAAGTCAAGATGGTGAATCAATCTATCCAATTACACGAAAAGGATGTCCTACTAACTCCCTCGCTAACAATGATTGCGGTGCACGCCAACGATATTGATGTTCAACTGATTTGTCCCATCTGCTTCTGGTACAGACCGAGAATGTTAATGACATGCTCGGACAGCTCTTGTTATACAACATTCAGCCCGTTGAGGGACCACCATATATTTGCCCATGAGATCTTGGTATGCGCCGTCACCGCTCCCAGGGGCAAATAACAGAACATAAGGGCCAACGGATATCCCTCGTATACCAGATCGACGCTAGAAGGAATACAGATTGTGATCCTGCTAATCCCAACAAAGTACGGAGTCATACTATCCTGCTCTGTCCCGACGGTATGAAAGGTGGCCCCGGTCACCCCGACTACATAGAACAGTGTAATAAGGATCTGGGACAATGACAGGAAAAGCGATGACCCAATGTCGCGCAATCAGGTGAAATGCTGCCTATTTGTTGGGTCCGGTGTTGAGTTGGACAACGAAGGGTGAATGGACTGAACGATACAACTGCCAGTGTGTGAAGACGACACTCGGACCATTCGAGACAGGATCCACCTATGTGGGCAAAGCCGTTGACTAGCACAACGCAAACTGGTGAAAGGACAGCGATTCAGACGAATCCACCAAAATCCAAATGCCAAGCTCTCACTCACCATTCTCAAAGGACACTTGAATGAAGTATCCTGTAAGCTATGTGACTCAGAACTCGAGAGCTCTATGTAGCACTGCTAACAAGTCAGTGATGCGTCGTGTGAACTGAGCCCAACATACCGTGTTTGAAGGTTCCGGTTCTGATGTGCAAGCGCTATGGCACGCATGCTTTCGATCTCGCGAAGCTGAGCATATTGCACCGCGGGCTTGATAGAGAGGAGTGGCTGATTTGAGTTTGCCGGCTGTTAGGAATGGTGTTGAAGTACTGAAAAAGCGTGCGGACTACATGGTAAACGTTGAGCATTTATGACAGGTCGAGAAAAGAGGAACACTCACTGAGCTTGGCGGTTGAAGACATGAATGATCTCGAGAGCGTAATAACTTGCTCTAAGTTACTGGCCCATCTCTGGGTCGTCTGGACTCTGGAGTAAGTGCCTTGACTTCAGCGAAATCGCACCACGTGACCGTTCAGTTTTCCTTATACACCGATCTACCAGAGCACGACTTCCTCTTGGTCCCTGCGAGGTACGTAACCACACTTGCGAGTCCGTTAAATGGCAAGGATTTAATCTTAAGTTCTAAATATAACGCTGCAGTAACAATACTGTTCTTGTGGAACAATTACGGTTTCATTTTGCCAAAGCCACATTGTCTTTACTTACCTCATCGAATTATGATGCTCACCACCACCATCACAGAATTCCCAAATGTTACCGCCAGATACAGTTCCCGTCCCACGTCGTACCTCTCAAGCTGATTATCGCACGGGGAATCTGGAACTGGGCCGCATAGCTGTTCTCGCTGATTTGAGAAGGTATCTGCAGGTTCCATTCGATTGCCTCGTGAAATGCATTGGTGCCATACCCTCTCAGCAGGATCTGCAGCGGATACGCCACAACTTGACAGAGAGCAAGATTCTCGCCGACGACGAGAGTGGCTTGCAATGGACGGACTTTACCCCACCTGCCACATCGAAAGTGTCCCAAGAGAATGCGTTTAAGCCCCTCGGTCGCATCATCGCTGAAATTTTGGCGGAAGTCCCGAATAATGGAGTCTCGTTCCTAGCGAACCCAAATGGAACACCCCTCTCGCAGCGCAATAATACTTCCAGGCCTGATGGATACCTTGTACTTAGCAACAAAAAAAACGAGCCCAAGATCCATTGGTTCGATATTGCTGTGCCATTCGAGTTCAAGAAGGGACGGGATATTGAGTCTCTCCGAGATGTAAGTTGTTACAGATCTTGTCGGCGTTCGCTCACAAAGCCTGCTCTAGGACGAACAGAAGATAATCTGGAGCCTTCACAATATCATGCGCGAGGATCTTCTTCGTCGGTTTGCGTTCGGTATCACAATTGAGGACACACAAATGAGATTGTGGCTCAGCAATCGTGCGTTCCTTGCGGTTACAGAACCTATCAACATCTTCGAGGTACGCAAACATATCGCGCTGGGTGTCAGGGTGCTAACAGGCATTGTACATCTAGAATATCGATGGTGTTATCTCGCTCTTTTACGCTCTTGGATCTGCGTCTGCGTCTTCTAATATGAAAGAGCTCGGATGGGACCCCACTGTCGAGCGGATCCGTGATGGGGAGGTTTTCCAATACAAGTTCATTATCGGGGACGAAGTGTTCACCACGACACGTGAACTTGCAACCTATGGCGCAGACTCTATGGTTGGGCGTGGAACTCGCGTGTACGAAGCTACAGACGCCGAGGGAAAGAAAGTTGCCGTCAAAGATTCGTGGAGAGAAGCTGGACGTCAATCAGAGGGCGAGATCCTAAAAAATATCTTGGCTTCCTGTGAGGAGAAGCTGCAACCGGATGAGTTGGCGAATGCCAAGAGGCACTTCGTTGGAGTCCGGCTCTGGCAGGATGTCGCAATCGACGATACCCGAGACGAGACGCTGGACGTGATGGCTGCAGAAGAGCATAATCATACCTGGGTGTCCATCGATCTCAATCCTATCCTCTCCAAGACACTACATTTATCTAGCAAAGGCGACGTACCCGACTCTGGTCAGCTGTCTGCCTCTTTTCCCACACAATTGGGCATTATTGCGCACAAAGAAACTGGCATCCCACGCAGAGTCCATACTCGCACTGTCTTCCATGATGTCGGAGTCGCTCTCAAGGATGTCACCTCTTTGGCCGATCATCTGACTTGCTTGTCCGGTGCACTTATGGGTGAGCAAAGCACTGTCGCTCTCCTTTCCTCAGTCGCTCATTCAACCTTAGCCTTGTATTACTTGCACAAAGCAGGCTGGGTTCATCGTGATTTCAGCGT
Organism: Suillus subaureus; assembly: GCF_016647635.1. Classification (NCBI taxonomy): domain Eukaryota; kingdom Fungi; phylum Basidiomycota; class Agaricomycetes; order Boletales; family Suillaceae; genus Suillus; species Suillus subaureus. The sequence continues at coordinate 7,441 of NW_024538681.1, forward strand.
CGGGAACGCAATTTGGGTCGGGGGTGTGGGGAAGTTGGGTGACTTCGAGTACGCGAAAGAGATAGATTCAAAAACTTCTAATGATGTTCGAACGGTAAGATTTTTTGAACATGATCTCTTTCGCTGTTAACTCGTCGACAGGGAACGATGCATTTCATGGCTATGGAAGTAGAATGCCAGGATTATCTTTTCCTCCCAATTTCCGACCCCCTCTCACCTGGTACAGACACCCCGATCAACCCTCCGTTTCGCATGAATTTCCTGCACGACATTGAATCCGTATGGTGGGCTTTTACCTGGATCTTCTTTTATCACACGGACACAACAGCGGAGAACGCCGGCCATTCCTTTGATGATCAGTGGAACCAATTCCAATTGGCCTTCCCTGGTACGGTCGGCCACATATCACGTTGGGACTTCTTCACCAACATTAGGGGACTCCAAAGCAACTGCAAAGCTGTCCTTTCAAAGACGTGCTATAATGTTTGCTATCATATTCCTCATTTCGCAAAAGCTCTCCAAGATGGCTATCGAAAGGCGGAGGTGAATCATCCCTTGCTAGCGCTTGACAACATCCTTCTGGAAGATATGCATGGAAAAGCTGCAGAATTTCTCTATGGTGCGCAAGAACGTGCTGGGGTTATAGAACTTCATCCGCTCCCAAACATTCTGAAGCAGAAGAGACCCAGACCGGGAGATGAGACATCCCCTCCGCCAAAATATAAAGGGAAGAAGCCTCGACGCGATTGATTTTTATTGTTTGTACGAGAAAGAGCCAGGAGATGGTAGCTTGGCGTCCCGTATATGTAGCTGTGACTTCGTGGTTACAAATAATAGGAATGTTCATAGTACTCAATTATATTTGGAGTTTCAAAGAAGGATATTCTGGAAGATGGCACAATCGTGATGATCAGAGTTTCTATTCGTAGTCCGACACCAATGCACCTCCGTCGTACGACACAGTTTCCATGTCCTCAATCTCAGCAGATTCTGTCCAATGCAGACCAAGCGGCCCGCGGGTGAGTTTAATTTATTTTCTATCGAGGGTATAGTCTGTTTAGCCTTTTTGCCAGCTTCTGAAAGCGTTCGTTGGTACTGGAGTCCTATTTCTGGGCAAAGTGTATGTATTCCACGAGTCTTCCCCTTTCATTCGCTGAGAATGATTCTTCAGCTCTGCCAATGGGGGTCCCTTTTTCTTGCTTATCATGATTTCTGTAGTTGCACTCGTTTCCTTATACTCGTTCCTACTCCGTGTCAAGTTCAAGTTTGTCGTCTCTGGGTCCTTCGGAGGTCAGTTCACTTTCGATTCACTTTACTGTATAGATACGCACTTAGGTTCGTCACAGCGTCACACGCCTGGCGAATCGAACCTAATTTGTGTGACGGTCACACAAATATTGAGACTGTCAAACCTAAATTGTGACATGCAGTAAAAACATAAAAAAAATAACTAGTGCAGCCAAAAGTCCTTGTACTGAGTGTTTGCGATATGTCTGCACTTACCATGGCCCTCAGCCTCAACCTCCTCAGACCCATTCACCATGGATTGTAGTGCTGCCACAGTCTGATCCAGGACCTAGGTTCAAACCTGAACCTTTGCGGACCAGACCCATGGTTTGGTCACAGGTCTGGAATTTCTCTTGGACTGAACCCCTTGGTAGGTTTGGGGTTTGGTGTGTTGTTGATAAATCCAGACCGGTTCCGAACACACCTGGACCGGTTTGAACCTATCATGTCCCTGGCTTTGACTTATGATTTTTGAAGTTGGAGCCTCATGTTTTTGGTGAGGCTTTCTATTTAAGTATCATCCTTGCCCTTTCATTCACTGTCTTCTTTTACTTCTCCTGCATTCTAGTAGGCAAGGTGATCTCTCTCGATGACTTCAGTAATGCAGCAACTCATTCAGGTGCCAGTGAGTTTGCAACAAGTCTACTATCTATCCCAATTAACTTATAATGCAATTTATTTCAGAACATACCTACAGTTGTGATTCACCATACTCACTATCTGCCATGGGTTCTCATTTTGGTGGTTCATGGTGCACAACAGTTTCAAAACTAGTTTTAAATATATTCACTTGGTACCTAGGTTTGACATTTATGCCTCCTGCTGCTATGTCCAAGTCCTCTGCACATCACGCTGATGGTTCGTTGAAAGATGCCAGCGAGATAGAGTGGCACAATGATGCTGAAGATGACTCTCCAATGGTTCCTCCCCCTGCTCCACAAACAACAGCACTCTCAATTCATTTGTCCATCATTCTGGTTGTGCTGTCAAACACACAGAGAAGATACACAAGACTCTGGTTGCCAGCAGTACCTCAGCCAAATGGTCAGCTCCAGGACCTCCCCAAGGTGTCCCTGCACCCAAATGAGTGTTCATTGGTACCAGTAGCCAAGAGAACAATGACAATGACAATGAAGATGCACCTGAACTTGAAGATGTTACAGATGATGAGGAAGAGGATGCTGAGAATGCTGAGAAAGAGGAGGCTTACCAATGGACAAAGAAGCTTGGTGACCATGATCACGAAGACTGCAAATCTCTCAAGAAGGACAAATGCAGTGCTGACTTAACGACAGTCTTCACTTTCGAGAAAGGCCATCTTAATCCCCACACCCAGGAGCATGAAAACAGGTGGTGGTGTGAGGTGTGCAAGGCCAACAATGTTGCTCTACACCAGTGCTTCTTTAAAGGTGGTATCTCAACTCGACGCATGCACATTGCGTGCAATCCCAAGTGCCACTTCCCAGTTTATCAGGACCACTGCAAACAATGTGGTCTTGTGATGCACAATCATGCAATACCTCACAACTGCAAGATGACTGATATGGCATATGTTATTTTTCTTGTTGTTTTTTTCTCCTTTCATTGACCTTTACAACCAGTCAGGCAACCTTGGATGCCTCTCTCCCTCCCAAGATTCCAGTATTTATGAAGTCTGGACTTATGGACTACATTGTTGAACTCATTGTTGCTGAGGACGAGGTGAGCGACTTTCATTCTTAATGTCATTTTAAGACACTTATACATGCAGGCCTTTCAACTTGTAGACAAGGGTCTGTTTCGCCACCTTCTTCAGTATCTCCAGCCATCACTTTCAGACCAAGATATCCCTCACCACACAAAAACTTGGGACAAGATACTCAAATGTGCAACTCTGGTGGTTGAGTGCATGAAAGAGAAGCTCAAGCATGTTGATAGCAAAATCTCAATGACATTTGACTCATGGATGTCTTTGCCTGGCCACCCTTTCCTGTCCCTTTCTGCACATTATATAGATTCCCTGGCTGACAAGCCTTGAGAATGGGAACTCAAGATTGAGCAGCTTGCATTCATGCCCATTCTTGGCAATCACAGCAGTGCAAACATTGGCAAGATTTTAATTGAGAATATCGACAAATATGGCATCCACATGAAGCTCGGGTGGTTTATGGCTGACAATGCCATTAACAATGATACTGCCATCAAGACTGTTGCTAACTTTATCGACCCATCTGGTGAGAAGTGGAATCCAATTGAGCATCGTGTATGGTAAGTCTGTCTATTCAATACTTTCATTGAGATTACTGACAAGTATTTCAGTTGCATGGAGCATGCACTCCATTTAGCAGCAAAACACTTCATTGAGGAGGTGGCTCCTACACCAGCAAGTGTCTTGCACAAGAAGGCGGCTCAAGCAGAGGCAGAAGATGATGAGGATGAGGAAAGTATTGAATTTGAAGTCAGTGACACTGTTGGCAAAGCACTTGCATTTGTTGTGCAGGTAAGTTCTTAATTAATCTATCTACTATTGTATACTGACTGTGCTTAGGTATGGAAGTCTCCTCAAGCTCACATCTTCCTTCAAAAGTGTTGCACAGAGGTGAATGAGCCTCCATTGGAGCTTTTGAGATGGGTCTGCACACGTTGGGCATCTCTGTTCAATATGTTGGAGTGCATCTTTCAGTTATGCAAAGTAAGTCGTCTGCTACTGACTACATGAATATGTCACTGATTCAGACTTGATTTCAGGGAGTGAACCGGTTCATTCAGCTCGCTGATGACAGTGACGAGGTCCTGAAGTTGAAGGGGAAATCATATGCCAATTTCAGGCTTTTGGTGCAAGAATGGACAGAGTTGGACTTGATGCGTGAAGTCCTTCAGGTTCATCATTTTCCTCTATCTTTTACATCTAATTATGCTTATACACTGCACACCAAGGAACCTGCAGATCCTCAGCAGAGTTTCTTGGCAACTTGTGAGCCAACTATATGACAAACTATTCTGGTGCTTGAATATCTTCAAGAGACATTGCAAAACATGGTTGACTTGTCAAAATTCAGCTGCTTCTTGACAGCCATTGAAGCTGGTGTCAGTAATCTCAGCAAGTGATATGGTAAGACTGACGACATGGATGTGTATTTTATTTGCCTTGGTATGTCTTATATTTATTTTAATGCCTTCAAATGATATTGACCATTTTGGTGTAGTGCTTGACCCCAACTACAAGGTCACATATGCCAAAGACAAATGGGCCCATTGTTTTTTTGAAATGGGGATGCAATCCCTTGAGAGAGTCATGAGTCACTCATCATCACTCACTGTCAATTGTATACTAATGTTACATAGTTTGACAGATATCATCATCACAGTACTTCCTCACAGGCTCCTGCAGAGCTGTCTGTCACTGAGCCACCCTTGCTTGCTCACCAAGGCTCATATGGCCATAGTTGGATGCACAGCTCTGTCAAATCACATGTCATCAATGACGCAGCCACACAAAGGCCTTGTCAAGAGCTTGAGGACTACCTAGATGCACTGCTCGAGGACATTGACAATGTAGTGGGCTGGTGGGGGGTATGTATCATTGTTTGATTGTTGTTACTTGCATACTAATATTTTCCAGCACCATTCTATCCAGTACCCAACCATCTCTCGCATCGCCAAGGATTACCTTGCTATTCAAGGTTCAGCTATTGCATCCAAGCATGCATTTTCAAGTGGTGGCATTACTGGCATGGCACGTTGTAGCTGTTTGCAACCAGCAATGTTTGAAGCTCTTCAGTTACTCAAAAGTGCATACCATCAAGGCCATATCTCTGCAACTGTCCAGGCTGAATTTTTGGCTCCTTATGATAACCATGTCATTGCACACAATGAGTAAATTTGGTAGCTATTTGTACAGTACAATGTTGTTGTCATCTTCTGGTAATTGAAACAATGGTTTGGGGGTTTAAACCCATTCTGAACCTGGACTGAACTCTTGTGAATATGTTTGAAGGTGTCTGGTTTGAGGTTTGGCCATCTTGCCTGAACCTGACCACTGGTTGAGTTCAGGGTTCGCAAATATGAGGTGATGAACCCGACTGAACCAGACTTCAGCAGAACTAGTGGATTGAAGCTCCATGCCATCCACCACTTGCTCATAGCTCTCCAACTACTTGTATATAGAGAAGATATTGTGTTGCCAGGCAGAAATAAAATTAGAGACAATGTTTGTAGAGCAAGCACTTCCAGGTTGAGCATGAGGATCAGCATGTAGCACTGCACATGTATATGAAGGATATTGTCTGCCTAATGTTGGTTGCTTACCAAACAAACCTAATCACAGCATGTCACACATCACACCCCCCCTGCGAACCTTCAAACCTAATGCTCATTTGGTCACACCTAAATAGGGCTGAACCTAAGTGCATGTCTATACAGTACTATGTCTCACTCTGCGATGGAGATATCAGCAGTCACATGCTGCATTCTAATTTAAACCTTGTGCATTGTGGTTGGCTAGTACTTGACCTGGTGAAGGTTCAACTACTCTACTAGGCTTGCAGAGCTAAAGAAAGAAAGTGGGCTCTACCTCTGGGGTGAGAGGAAGGCCTACTGACTCTCTAGATGTTGGTCGAAGTGTGCCAGGCAATATGTTCGACCCTTAAGGGAAGTGAAGAAAGCAAGATCCACTGGGTGATGCCAGATCAACTCTGGTGAAGCGTGCTGAAAGCACATGCGCAGGAATGTCAAGCGCGTAGGAGCGCAAAGTGTGGGAATAAGGCACACGCAGTGCACGAATGTGTGAAAGACTGGTGAAAGGTGTGAAGGCATGAACTAAGACTGCTGAGTGATAATGGACTGTTGCTGGTGACTAGGGCGATGACTCTGATAGATGCTAACTCATGATGGATTCTAACTGCTAGATAACTACTGGATGGTGATGGTAGGTGTATAAAACTTCCTAGGCAACAGGTAAGCTGTGCCTAGGCGCGCTCCCAGGGCTCGGAAGTGAATAGGGAGCGCTCTAAGTATGTAAATGATGTAAGTAAAAGGGTCCATGACAAAATAATGTATGGTACAATGCTAAATATGAGAATAAACAAAAAGGGACTCACTAGGGGACTGGTTGGATGATGGATGGATGCTCCAGGACACTGTGTGACAAAGGGTGATTGAGCACGGGAAGAGCGCGCTAAGCACGTGCACGGGAATGCATCGCGTTGTGTGGGAAAGCATCGCGCCTCTGGCACGTTTCACAGGAAAGTCATAGCTAGTGAGTTGCACACTATACCAATTGTCATGAGTCGCAATATGGGCGATATATGCCTAGAGGAATCTCGTTCCCTACACTGGAACTGCTTACCCCAAACTGGTTGCCTATCTTGATCCTTCTCCACTATCATCTCCGCACACTGCTAACAATTATCACAATGTTGCAAGTCATTGTTGTTGGAGGTGGCCTTTGCAGCAAGTATAACACTCAGTGATGTGGTAAGTTACTGAGGTCTACTGAGTGCTAAGTGATAGGTAAAGTTGTAAGTGAACCAAACATATGTAAACTACGGTAATGTCTGACATTTGTCCATTATCCAACACTCCCCCTCAAATGGTGCACAGTCTGAGTGCAGAAGCAAAGTGCTTTGCCTTGACACTAGGTAGAGCCTTAGTGAGAGTATTGGCAACCATGTTGTCTGTCTTGCAATAAAGTAAATGAAGGGTGCCATTGTCAATGATGAAACGAATGTAGTGATAGTGTATATCAATGTGTTTCATCCATGCATGGTAACTTCCATCCTTGGTAAGAGTGATGGCAGATTGGTTGTCACAGTGAAGTCGAAGAGGTTGAGTGAGTGGTCAGAATACTTCGCCTATGAGCCAGCACAACCAGACACCTTCCTTTGCTGCATGGGTGGCAGCCACATACTCCACTTCTGTTGTTGACAGTGTAACAAGCTCTTGCTTCTTTGATGACCAACTGACAGCTCCACCGTCAAGCAGGTAAGCATATCCTGAGATAGCATGGCAATGTTCCTGTGAAGCTCTGTCTGCATCAGCATACCCTTCTATCCCCCTCTTTCCATCTCCAAAGGTGAGCGACAGGTTCTTTGTCCCTAGAAGGTACTTGAATACTTTCTTTACCGCCTCCCAATGCATCATGCCTGGGTTGTCATTGAACTGTGTGAGTGCCGAAACTGCAAATGCGATATCTGGGCGAGTTCCAACTGCAGCATGCATCAGTGATCCAACTGCTTCCCAGTAAGGTATCCTTCGCATGTGGGCTGATTCTTCAATTGTCTTGGGGCACTGCGAGTGTGACAACTGAGCATTGGGATCCATTGGGATAGATGATGGTTTCATATCGATGAAGTTGAATTTGGATAGGATGGCTTTGATGTATGACTGCTGAGATAGTGAAATGGTTCAAGCTTCTCAATTGTGAATGACCTTCATGCCTAGTAACCAGCTGATTGGTCCAAGGTCTGTCAGCTTGTAACATGTTCCAACTTCTACCTTGAAGGCTTTAATGAGAGTTGGTGAGCTACTGGTCACAGTGCAGTCATCAACATAGGCTGCAAGGATCAGGATTTCCTTGCCAACCTGTGCATAGAACACTCCCCAATCAGCCTCAGCGTGTAACAGGCCTAGGTCACCTAAGGCAGCATGTAGCTCCTTGTACCATTTGGCAGCACCTTGCTTGGAACCATACAGTGCAACATGCAGTTGTGTCACTGGGTCCTTGATGCTGGGGTCAGCAGTGTAGCCAGGTGGGAGATCCATGTAGATGACCTCATCATCGTCCAGTTTTCCATTAAGAAAAGCACTGTGGAAATTGAAGATGTCAATATCCCAGTCATTGCAAGCTGCTATAGCGAGAATGGTGTGTAGAGATGAGAGCTGTGCAACAGGTGCATAGGTGTCGAAATAATCCACCCTGTAGACCTGTGTGAATCCCTTGGCCACTAATCAAGCCTTGTACTTGTCAATTATGCCATCTGCTGTATGCTTGATCTTGAAGACCCATTTGCATCCTACAACATTGGCTCCCTCTGGCTTCTGTACCACTGTCCAGGTTCCCGCTTGCTCTAGACTCATCAACTCTGCTTTGATGGCTCCATCCCACTGCTCTCTATCACCTCTCTGGCATGCCTCTTCTATGGTGTGAGGCTCTAGTCCCTCTACATCTGATACAGCCATTGCCATAGCAGTGATGTCTTTAGTATCACCCAGCTCTGCCAACTCTGTGAGCATCGCAAAGATCTCTGACTCCCCCTCATTACTGACCTCACCCACTACACCAGTGGTGTCAGCAGTACCTTCCTGGATGCCTGGTGGTGGTGCACTACTCTTCCCATCTGTAGTTCCCTCACCCTTGCGTAACATCTGCAAGTATGGTGACTCTTTCCTAGCATGGCTGCTATGGCATGGTGCTGGAGGATCATTTGGCTGGAAGTTTGCACCCAGGTGGTCAACTTGAGATTTGACTGGAGGTGTTGCATGCTGCTCACCACTGGACTCCTTCTCCCCCTCAAGTGGCATGCTCTGTGGAAGTGCCATTGGGATGGTAGGTGTGGTCAGCTTCTCAAAAGACACATTATGCTCAACAGCAATTCATCTCTGGTCTGGCATGTAGATCCAGTGCCTGTTGCTCTCTGGGTCAAATCCTACCCAGTGCCCATCTTTTGCCCTTGGTTCAAGTTTGCTACCACTAGGGTCATGTACCCAGACTTGGCAGCCCCAAAGTGACAGTTTGGCTAGGTTAGGCCTCTTCTTGTTGAGCATCTTGTAGGGCATCTTGCCATTCAAGGCACAGGTACTTGTCTGGTTCTTCATGTAGATGGCATGGCATACTGCTTCTCCCCATAGTGTTTTTGGTAGGCCACTGGCATACACAACTGCCTGAACTCTCTTGACCAACATCTTGTTGAGTTGTTCAGCAACTCCATTATGCTGCAGTGTGTCATGAGTTGTCAGTTTGTGCTCAGTGCCTTGCTGTTGCAGATACTTAGTGAACTGATCACTTAAGTACTTCCCTCCTCAGTCAGAACATAGACACTTGATGCCAATACCATATTGCCTCTTCATCCAAGCTTCATAAGCTTGGTAAGAGTTGAATGTCTCCACCTTTGAAGACTGTAGGTAGAGTTTGGTGTATCAGGTATGGTCATCAGTGAAGCTGGCATAGTACAGACAATTGCCTAGCGTCAGTGTTGGTGATGGTCCCCATAAGTCGGTATGGATCTCATCACCGAACTTGTCTCTTCAAGGTGGGTCGTGAACCTTTCCAATTGGCTTTCAGGCAGCCTTCACATACTCACATGATTCACACTGACCCATGGTTGTGTGCTGAGGGTCCAGTTTGACTCCTTCAATCATGTCATTCTTGAGCATGTCACAAATAGCAGCTGGGGCGATGTGGAATAGATGTTGGTGAAGTTCCTCCATGGTAAGCATCTCATTCTCCTTGACTAATCCAGCAAAGGGCTTGGCAAATTTGCCTTTGACACAGTGTGGGAAACACAACAAGAAGAGAACTGGAAAGTAGACTTCTAATGTTGGGCTAAATGTGCTATGTCTAGCTGCTATTCAACCCTAAAGGGTTTCTGGACTAAGCTCAGTGCTCAGAGAGGATAGGAAATCATGCTAATAACTCTCAGTCTCAGACTAGTACTGGTAGGTGGTGAAAACTATGATGATTACATAAGCACCAAAAGTGCGAACATAACACTAAGTAATATCTGCCTATACAAGCCCACAGAATATGAAATCCCTACATCTCATGGGGGCTTTAGATCATGACTGTCCCCAGTCATCTACACATGCAAACCAAAACTAAACTAAACTAAGAAAAAGTAACCTGATGGTCCTCAACACATGTTTCACTGACCACTTGTTCAGTGAACCGCTGTAGGGATTTCATATTCTGTGGGCTTGTATAGGCAGATATTACTTAGTGTTATGTTCGCACTTTTGGTGCTTATGTAATCATCATAGTTTTCACCACCTACCAGTACTAGTCTGAGACTGAGAGTTATTAGCATGATTTCCTATCCTCTCTGAGCACTGAGCTTAGTCCAGAAACCCTTTAGGGTTGAATAGCAGCTAGACATAGCACATTTAGCCCAACATTAGGAGTCTACTTTCCAGTTCTCTTCTTGTTGTGTTTCCCACAGCACTGAAATCCAAATTAGGAATTTGCGACATATTGTCATATCCACATATCCAGATCTTGGATCCGATCCTTATCTCATCTCAGATCTGATCCACATCTTATCTCTGATCCTATCCACATCTTATCCCCCTCCAACATCTTGTCATCCAATCTGTCCATTCATCCAGTCTGGTCCACAATTCATCCGAGTCCACAACCAGTGCTCATGTCCTTTTGGTAATCCCCTAACTCCAGTATTTCAGTTATCTGTATATCTGTCCTGCTCCCTGATCCATTACCTATGCTTCATTTCCATTTCATTATTTGTGATCCATTTCTACTTACCAATAGACTATCCATATGCTTCATACATATCCTCGGACCCTGCTGATTGATCATTCTGTTAGATACCTATAGTATATAACCTCCTGTAAATCTCTGTAACACCTCAGTTCGAATATCAACTTAGTTCTGCTCATTCCTGTCCTCTGGACCTGAGTATCTCTACTCTCATCACCCTCCAAGACTTAGGATTGACTCCTATAGCCTATCCATATCTGCCTCTGTCTACAACAGTCCACTACTGTTAGTTTCTAGTCTGGACTCATCTGGATTAGCCCTATGATACTTATCCTGCATCCAGAAGTCATCCAGATCTGCTATGCTACTCGTCTGACCCTCCAGACGTGTTAGTCTTGCCCTCATGAAATAAGGGCAATACTTGGGTAAGGGGCACAGCGCACGAGCTGAGGCTGAAGCCCTTTAGATCCATTTAGCCTTGAGTACAACCTTAACACATGTGCTACCAATACCAGAGTGCTCTCCACTTTGCAAGAACAATTCCTTTGTATCTACAACAAATTCACCAAGACTCAAAGAAAATTCCCTTGAGTCTGAGCCCAAGCATCCAAGTAGAATAGATATTGAGAATTGAAACTGCAGGCACAGTGCAAGGACTTCAAGTGTGTGAAGGGAGCAACAAATTGCTGTTGTCATTGGGTGCTGTACAATCAGTCAGATTTTGTCGCCATCAAGTTGAATCTTGAGAGGACATGCAAAGCAAGAGGGTTTTCAGTGTTATTCCTTCCAAAGTTTCACTGTGAACTTTTGCACAATCTTGATGTATGATAGTGACTTGATAGTGGCTGTCAATAGTAAAATGTAACATAATGTCACAGTCAGTCACCATCAAAGTCACACCACATGATTGAGTTATGTATGACTGCAGTCTATCTTAGGTTTACGACATCATCGCAGAGTTTAAAAGCGATTTCAAAGAACAGCTTTCTCAACTTTTTCTAGACATCAATCTACAGTAGTCACTGGGTCAGTTTGGCTGTCTGTCCTTCCATCCTCTTATGTCGTGTTTAGGGTACACCATGTAACAAAATCAATGTATGTCCCCTTGAAACCCAAGCTTTTTGCTCTCCATTATAAGTGACTTGTGACCATGCTTTAGTATGCACCTAAACACAACAGTTTGTAATAAATGCATGTCTGGAGACTTTCCTGCCGCTGCAGAGTAGTAACATGAGACGTTGATGCTGGTGCCACCAACTGCCATTCACATGCCAATTGTTTTTCCATCAGGGCGCAAAAACATGACTGGGATAACATGCTTGATGGGCATTGGGCCATGATGCAGACAAGGCCCAGGTGAGATACACTGACAGCATCACATACTTAGTTCATAGTCATTCAGCATTCATTCACAGGCTACATCTCCAAAGGCATTGCCAGCCCTTTACGGAAGAGGTCAGGTCTGAGATGCAATCAAAGCATTTGACATTGTGCCCATGTTTACAAAGGGAGATTTAAACCCAAATTATTGTGTGAAGGTGTTACAACCATGTACGCCCCTATTCATTTTCTCTCTTACTGTGTATTACATCACGAGCCGCATGATGCCGCCACTAGACTTATCTTTGACTCATACCTTGTATTACATCACAATCACTGTTGCCATTGCTAGATGACCTATTCTTGCTATCACTTACATATCCTTTATCTCTGACTCATATCTGTTCTCACATCTGCCCTAAAGCACTTGTAGCTCACTATAAATAGTCCTCTTGTACACTTTAGTTTGGTACTTTAATCTTACTAGGTTTTACCTGAAACATCCTTCACTTAAGACCTCCAATCTCTTGTCATCTTAATCATACTTTAAGTTAGAAGCACTCCTTCTGACTTAGCTTACACTGAATGCCTGACTTATTGTCCTGCATAGAATCTCAGCAGAGGTCCTGACTCTTATCAAGTCATCTGTTGTTAGAACTATCCTAGTTCATAACAGAAGGCAAGTCAATCTGCTCACATCTACATCATGCTTCGTTAGGTTTCCAGGCCATCGCACTTTTTGATACAGATCAACACAAGGCAATTATGCCCAGCTGAGATCTACCTGTTCAAGTAATGATACTCTTGTATGTCATGTTGTGAAAGTGAGTTTCATCATTTGAGGTTCATGCATTGACACTGATCTCTGCAACATCATGCCAGACATATCTTCATGTTCAGCTAGGAACTGGTGCCTTGGATGGCATGCATCATGATGAAGCTGCAGACCATTTCACTGCTGTTGTCAGAACCAGCACTTTTTCTGTATGAGGACTTGGCAGTGGTACATTGATATCATACATTCAACAATAAGCTTCATGCATACCCCTGTGTTTTCCACAGCTTTTCGAGTATAACCTCAAGTCTTTGTGGCTAACTGCATACCAGAAACTATGTCAGGCTCTCCTTTCTGCGGGTAGACTTGATGCCCTCGAATCACACCGACACATGATGGATACTATGACTGACACTACGAAGACCAACTGCCTCGATTTGTCTATAGGTAAGTCTTCAGTAATGTTCTCCCATGCTATCATCTCACATTAGCTTTCCAACAAGGATGCAGCACAGCTACGCCAAACGATCCTGTTTTCCATGCATACACACCCTCCCTCATTGTCGCTACTCACCACTGTCACCCAGATGGGGATCCCCGGTCGAGGTCAATATGACAGCACGCAAAATGCAGAACCTGATATCTTCCGAGGAATGGTGAGTGCAACATTTTGTCTGTTGTATACTCACTCACATCATCCGTTATAGCACCCTCAAAGTTTCTCGTCAAGACCATGTCAACGCCCAGGGCTCCTTGAGAGACTTCGCAGTATCCCTCATTCAGCTCCTTCACTGGCACCGTCCGTCAACCCATTCTCTATCGCCCCTCTCATCACCTTCAAAGTCCGCCTACGTTACCTATTAACATGGGTTCCATTCACTCAGCGCCGCCCGTCGCCGATATTCCATTTACACCGGGTCTACTGATGCGCTCGATTGATGTTCGCCACCGTCTTGATGGCTTATGCATGAATTTTGCAATGGAGTACTGGATATCTATAATCTGATGCAGATCGGTACTGTCATGTCACATTGACACAGACAGAAGGATAGGTGGTCAGTAGCAATTCAAATTGATGACGAGCGTGCTTTCGGTTCTGCACACAAGGCAATTCACGGAGTATATATAGGCGCTTATCCGCGGTTGTTCGAAGCTCTAAGGCTGACTCCATACCACATCGCTGCTACGGCATGGATTTCATTCCGCTTGAACTTCACGAAAAGAAACATGTAGGTATGACAAATCCCTAGCAGTATAAATGAAGATCAATCTGGCGATATATGTATGCATGAACTCTCCAAGTGTCTAGGACCGAACATTACGAAGGCCACGACGATGTATGCCAATAATTTTAGGTACTGATCCATGGTTGTGATTTCAGGAATGAGGTGAAGCTGTCGATTCCTTAGGCCTTAGTCCTAGAAAGGAAGCCAGACGCTGTATGCGGGATGGCTTGCGAGAAACAGGTGCTTCTGCCTGCACATGCTCAGTGGTAGGAATGTAGACAGGCTCAGCTGTGGAGTCAATTTCCTCCTCGTCTGACAGCCCCGGCACCTTTGGGACCCACGGTTCAAGTGGCATATCAGCGTGGTCAAGGTTAAGTGGCACTGATACGTGAGGACGGATATGATACGGTTGTTGAGGCTGCTGGAGTGGATATGGGGGCTCGGGGGTGTATGGATTTTCAGAGGCGAGATGCTCAAAAGTAGATGGAGGCTCAGGGGTGTATGGGGGCTCGAGGGTGTATGGGTACTCAGAAGCGTATGGATACTCTGAGGCATACGGCTGTCCGTACGGTGCATCAGTGCTAGGCATTTGCACATTGATGACAGGCACAGGCATAGGAAACGATGGGAAAGGCGCGGATGAAGGATCTAGAATGGGCGGAGAGGAGTCGACTATAACATACATAGCGCGCGGTTAGTCCAACACTGACGGGAAAACAAAGGAACAAGTTCTACGTACACGGTCCATGTTCCATGGTATGTGTATGTCAAAGCGTTTAGATGAAAACGCAGACTGAGTACAACCCTAGCTTGAGGATAAAAAGAACTGGGAGGATGTGATGGGTGTCGTAATTGTCCAGATATCCAGCTATATAAGCCACCGTCTGAGGAGAGCACACTTCCCAAGGGTCCGTTCGAGTGGAACCTTCTGGTCCTGGGGGCTGCGCGCAATGACGCTCACGGAGGTTCACAGCTTGGTTCTTTGTAGAAAGAAAACTTTCGCGAAAAAAGTACAGCATCTGCAGAAATAGGTCCATAGAGGTGCTTTTCTCCACTACGGACGTATTGGATGTCGTCCCTGCCTTATCTGATACAATGAGTGTCAAACATGTCAAACCTTGTTGTTTTCACGGTCAACCCTGTCCGAAAGAACAGCTCGACGCTGTGCAAGCGCTTATTGCTCTCATTGTTTCAATGATAACTATAGGCCAAAATTAGTGATGTCAGTAGCACCAATCGTGGCATGACAGGGACACGCATGCGTAGTTATGAAGCGTGTGGCAGATACAGAGCCATTCGGCGTCCAGCTCGCACGCCTGACGTAGAAGTCATACAGCATCCGTTTCAGTCCAAAGCGATGAATAAATCCTATGCCCAACTCCTGCCCGCGCGCCTCCCAGCTTCTACGCAGTCACCAACGCTCACGCCCCCCACGCCGGCACCAATCACCTCTAGCTTACCTCTCCACGGCTCTCCCCGAAGGACATCGCTTAGCTCCTGCATCCGCCGGAGGTGCCCTACACGCAGCAGGGGGATGCAATGTGCGTTATCATGCACCTTCACGATGAGTGGGTCAGGGAGACGCACGCCCAACTGCTTAGAAAGCATCTCTACAAGGCGAGGAATCGAGGTCAAAGGCTTGCGGAGCATCGCAGTCATTTTTACAATACCCGCGCTCCACGGGGCTTCTTGTGCCGACATTGACGAGGAGTCGAAGACGCACCCCAAGATCGCGTTTTCCTCATGTTCAGATGATGCTCGGGGTACAAGATACCCGAATCCTACGGGGTGAAGTGCATGTCCTGGAGACGCAAGGAACACGAGGTTCACGGATGTCACCGACGAATAGGGATTCGCAGTTAGGTGTGGCAATGGCATCTTGGGTGAAAGGAGTCCTTTCAGGCTCGGGAGAGGTACAGCTGAGACAATGTGTGTTGCGCGCAGCGTCTCACAAGACGAGGTCGTTATCTGCGTACAGATAGTCATTAATAAAAGTCTACCTATTTGAGGTGCACACGTACTTCGAATTGCGCAGTTCTTGGATTCATCCGAAGTCCCGTCGCGGACACCCCACCAAGTAGGCGCACGTTCCGGCGTGTCCTCAGCTCCCGCAAGAGTGCGTCTACCAACGCACCGATCCCTTGTGAGAACGAATACACAGATATTCCGCGCATCTGCTCGGATACGTCCCCTAGCTGATATGGGTCATCGACTTCCGCTGTCGCTGAGACTTTAGACGGCCGGAGAAACCCAGTTACCAAGGAGCCACGACCGCGTTCCTCGGCATCCCAGAGCGACGGGAACGCTGCACGGACGCTTAATTCTCGAGAATCCGCTGCATAAATACCGTGCACGAGTGCACTTCCGAAGATCCTTGCAAATTCGCTCCCGAAACGCCTACTCAAGAACTCGTCGACCGACTCATCCTCGATCATAAGGGGTCTGTTCCATGGGCGAAATGGCTCCCGTGCGACAGCTGAAAGAAGGATATGACCAAGGGGGGAATGCAAAGAAGAAGACTTGGGTGAGAGCCCGGAAGTAAGAATGCTAAGCGGAGATGAAGGAATGCGAAGGAGACCTTGGGTGCCAGGCAGACGCAAGAAGCGATTCCGAGCGGCCGGTGATGATTTCTGGACAGTTAAAAGAGACGGTGGTAGGCTCAGAAGGTTAATCTAGCCTGGGACGTGCCCGATGAGAAGGTCCAAACGGAGGTTGTATTAGACTAGCTTATTACCCACCAATTCGAGAACACTCTTTGAATTCGGTCTAAGAGTGCGCGGGCCCGCTTCCAAAAGCACGCTGGTTTCGCGGCCGTCTTTAAGGGTGATTTTAGCGCGCCTAGAATGTATCCATCCGCCAAAGTGGATATCCTTGTTCAGTAGAGTGATCTGAGTTGCTGGAAACCGACGTGAAAGGTGAAAGGCAGCAGAAAGGCCGGTCAGACCACCACCAAGGATAGCGATAGAAGACGGTGCCATAGTCCTCGTATCTCAAGCACAACACGAAGTCACCGACACATTTTCTGAAGGGCCTTGTTATGGACTGGCGCTCCCACTACCCAGTGATCGAAGGAGCTAGTTGCTGCTTAAAGAATTATTTTCTCACGGTTCTGGTGTCACGAATCAGATCTCATTTTCAAATACCATGATTTATGTCGCTCGAAATAAATTCCAAACATTTTGAATCCTCGTTAATGATCAAACATATGAATGTCCGAATCTGCGTGCAAATCCAGGAGCTCCCAATTTTACAGTGCTTGTCGTTCTGTGATCAACAATCACGTGAACATTCCCCATATGTACCACTACGTTTCGTCCTCGTCTTCTTTTGTATCACGCTACCAAATTCACGGTTTTGTCTTATTATTTCCCGTCCGAATCGTTCTAGTATTTCCTGCTGCTACCATACGGCAGGTTTTCAATTTGGTTGCTCATAGTACTGGTTCTCATCATTAATATATATCGTGCTAACTCATACGCTTGTATCTTATCTCGTACCGTACTGCCGAATCCCATACGCTCATCCCCGTTACTTACTATCTGTTCGATTAGTGTTGCCGTCTACTGTGACGGCCTTCCAGGTGGGTCTTTTTCACCCGCAGGATAATGCTATTGAAGGCGCAATTTAGATCAGGCTTATCTCGAGCAATTCCGGTCCTGTCAACCTGTTCCACCTCCGAGTCGTCATCAATCCTCAGAGCTTTCCCCAATCTGTCAAAAATCCATTCTATCTTTCGTATCTCTTTCGAGACCGGTCCTGTGAGCGCCATTGTTCCTGCTGGTTTATTTCAATGTCTTGGACTCGTTTGTAGCCTCGTGCTGTTTGTTCTGACATCTGCCCGAAGCCATTCATTGACGCACTCATCATCTCGATATGTCAGTCTGTCAAGACAGCCGGATAAATGTGACAGGTACCTAGTTCCCTGTCCATTCCACCTTTCATTTGAAAGAGGACGGAGTCCTCAGATATGTGTATCATTCCTAAATGAGATTCCTAAGCTAATATGTGTTGCCGTTGCGTCTTACCAGAAACATCCAACACTTTGTCCACGCCTATCTATATTCGACCAGACCTGTATGTCTTCGTCTGCGCATATATCCTATCGTCTGAGCCGTATCTGAGCAAACTTCGGGACACTCATAAAACGAGCCAAGTACTGATGCTTGACTTGATAGGACCTGATAAGTAATTGTGAAAGCTGTTCGTCGCATGAACTGATGTTTTAGAGGCGAGGAAGGGTAGTTCGCAAGACATAGTATCCGATCCCTCAAAGCGAATATCATGCTCGTCTTGAAGGCTATTTGAAACACACAGACTCGAATACCAGATACTGGTCAGGTTTTCCTCGATCGAGAATCTGTACAGGCCATCCTCCCTGACGCACTGTAAAGTACTGAGGCTGGGTGGTGTGTATCTCTTCCAGCAATATAATGAGGTACTTGCTCTTTCTTTTCGTCTTGTGGTATTTATAATACCTCTCCAGGATACAGAACTCATGGAAGGGGTGGTTCGTCTGCTCGTCGAGAATTCCGGTAACTTCCAGGTAGGTCCTTTTTCATACCATTTCCAGCTATCTGCTGAATCGTCCCCTGATGACTGGGATCATTGTAGAAGACTTCTGTTTAATTCTTAGTACCTAGGATGGAGTTGTCGTCCACCAAAGATGTCATGGTGAATGTTGATACTCCACAAATACATTTCTTCACCACCTCAGGATATGAATTGGCCTCTGTTCAGGTTTGCGAGTGAAATAGAAGGAATCCGAAATGAAAACTGCTATCTGTGTGATCCCTCTGTTGAGTTAACGACCAAGCCTGTCTGCCCCTTCGACGTTCAACGGAGCTGCCACTTCGGCAGCCTGTTTTCGCTTCCTTTCACAGCGAATTTGCTCTGCTTGGAGCTGGATGGGGAGGGCATGCAAAGCCTGTCGTGTTGCGAGGCACAGGACGGGAGGGTGGGTGGAAGTCGGGGGTGCTAACACTCACAACCGTCGACGTGAGGGTTTGTGATCAGTGCTAATGATTCAGAGTTTTTAAAGTCCGCTAAATTTGTCTTTCGCCTTCAAGTTATCGCGAGCTAAAGTACGTCCCGTATATGTCAAATGTCACTGCGTACAGCTTGAAGCTCGAACGTTTGAACTTCTGTTTTCATAAAGTATTCGAACATCCTCTTCCCATGGCATGGACTCAACTGGTATAGAATGATAGCGACTTGTCTGTCCGCGTCGTTTCAGTGGTTTGCAATATTATTTGCACGATGACTTCTAAATTTTCCCTTAGCCTTGTGTTACATGTCTCATAAAAGCCAACTTAGTACAACCTATCGATGGGTGTAGCAAGGTTCGCATGTCCGGACCCACAACCTTGGTGTGCCACTTTCGTCGTCGATTGACCATGCCCACCTCGAGCTCTGCAGTACAAGCTCCTTTAGCCTCAGCGCTCGCTGTATATTTGTACTGATGGCCACCCAGTACAATCATATAAGCATCTGAGACTGGAATCATGCTGAACAGCCCTCGACAGCATGGAAATACATGTGCAGCATGACCTGAATGTTCTGCACGTTAACCCTCAACCTCTTTTCCGTCTCACCCATCCATAGTCCCCATATCCTTACTCTGGTTTTTTCCTTCAACCCCTCTGTATCTTACCTGAAATTCACTCACAGTCCCCATATCTTTACCCCTTGTCTTTTACCACCACACATTCTGCACACTACTCAATATTCAATGCTCCCTGCCGTTCATCGTTTGTTTCATCCCGCCATTACGCCTAGCCGCTGGGAAGGCCAATCTATCAGGCCTGAAGGTCGGTCACTCGATATCACCTTAGTATTTGTTGTGGTCATCTCGCTCTACTTACAGTCATCAGCGGCAAAAATCTCAAAGTTCCTTCCAAGCGTATTCCCGCAGGCATTTACACATTCATCTGTGTCGATCCCAGGAGGCCCTGGAAATCAATCATCGGAGTCCTATCATCAGACGAATCTGTATTGCGGGGCGAGACCGTGACCCTGTAAAGTCCCATGTAAACTTTTGGACGCGATTTGAGGACTGATCTTCTATTTGTAGAACGCTCGACGCATCACCCAAATTATCACTGGTCATGTGTGCATCCTTTGAGCTTGGTCTAATGCTAGGCAATGGGGAAGTCATTGGAAAACTAGAAATGTCATGGGATGAGCTGTTTGATCGTGGAAATGAGCCCTTTGGTGAGTAACGTGCTTCCCATTCATGCACATCTACTAGCATCTCGCAGTTCTGTCCTTCCCACGCGTTCGTGGTGTTCGCCCTTCCCTCACGTAAGGCCACTGTTTTACAGGCTTGCAACAATCGGGACGGTGTATCGTCTGGTGTGAGTCACGCCGGCCTTTGCCTTTGTTGTTGTTGTTGGCTTTTGCTGACCAAATGTTAACTGCAGTTCATTGTCGACTGCGTGATTGCTCGAAACACAGATGCAGGTCACGCACGACTCACCGAATATGTGACACGCAAATTGAAGTGGGTCTCTTACCTGAACAATGCTGTAAAGCATTTTCAGTTAGTTCTGGACCAGTGCCAAGTCGGCTATCCGGACTACGCAGCAGCTCTCACTAACCTCGCATGGGCCCACCTTCAAAGCTACATTCGAAACAATCTTCATGATATCGACTCTATCACTTCTCTCTTCCACAGGGTCACCACGACCATCTATTATCTATCTATCACCTCACCGAAGCACTGACCTGGTGCTACGGCAAGGAGCATACTGTCGTCTATATCCACGAGTCCATGCAACTGTTCTGCAAGCTATTGCCCCTCTGTCCAGAGGGCAGCTACTTTCGTAGCATCGTGGTAGGAGCAAATGGCGTCGATTATGTGATCCGCGAATGCAACAACCTTCGACGAGTCGTGCTCGAGCTCTGTCCTCTGGGCAACAAACGACGCCCCAGAGCCCTCCATGAGCTTGCACAGGCAGTAGAACAACGCTTCCAACAACACGGTAGCATTGATGATCTAGATGAGTGCATACAATGTCGTCGTGAAGCCGTTTCTCTGTGCTGCGAGGGACATTCTGAACGTGACATTTACCTGAACAACTTAGCCTCGCCGCTTAGTCACCGCTTTGATCACCAAGGCACCTCATATGACCTCAACGAGACCATCTCTTTGTACGAAGAAGTGCTGCTCCTGTGCCCTGTTGGGCATAAATATCGTGATTTCTCATTGAACAACAAAGGAGCCGTGCTCCTCACCCGTTTCAATCAGTGCAATGATGTTAACGACATCACCAGAGCCATCAGCCCCCAGCGCGAGGCACTGATGTTGCGCCCGCTCGGGAATCCATATTATGATTCCACGCTCAACAACCTTGCCCTCGCGCTCAAAACCAGATATAACAAATTGGATGCCAGCGATGATCTCAACGAGGCCATCGACCTGTACCGGGGTTCACTTCGGTTAACGCGGCATGGCGATACACTTCGCCATACAATTCTTCCCAATTTGAGCGCAATGCTCTGTTCTCGCTTCACACACACCCGGAAGAACGGAGATATCGAGAAGGCCATTCGACTCTGCCAAGAGCCGCTGGAGGATTTACCTTCACTGCACCCAGGCAGATATTTCAGCTACCGGTGGCTGCATGAAGCCTATTTGTCTCGTTACCGAGCGCAACGCAACCTCGCTGATTTGTCGCTTGCTGTAGAGAGCTTCAGACTGCCATCGAGACACCCTACTCAGGGCTTTCCATACTGCAAAGCCCGGAAGTGAGTCGCTGCAGCAGAGGAGCATGGTCATATATCTGCATTGGAGGCCTACAACACATGTTTTGACCTTCTTGACGGTCATTTGGCAACACGATCATCGACAATTTCACGGCGCGAAGCTGCCCCTGCCTTCAGCGGTGCTAGATCACTGCCTATGAATGCAGCCTCATGTACCATACGTCGTGACGATCTGCGACAGGCAGCTGAACTCGTGGAGCAAGGCCGTGACCAGCGGTGGTCGCAGGCCTCTCGACTCGGGACTCCGCTGGAAGATCTGAAGCTTGCAAGTCCGGAACTAGCTCGCAGGCTCTTGGATATCAACAAGCACCTGTCTAATGCTCAGGGTTCCGCCGGCAGCGCTGACCGAGCTGCTGCCGATCGAGCAGCAGTACAGTACATGAGACTTCAGGAGCAGTGGGGAGCGGTGGTAGCTGAAATTCGTAATCTTCAAGACTTCTCGCGGTTCCTGCTCTAGACAGATGATGAAGACACGTGTGACTCCGTCCTTCGCTGCAATCGGACAAAGTTCACCGGGCGCGGGACAAGGCAAAGCGCTCTTGACTATCGATATCGAGCTTGAACTCGTCCACAAGCTCGTCCTCAAGGCGGCCAAACTCGCCACACTCTCCGGTGACAACGCCACGCGAGCAAGTGCACTCGACGCTTTGCAACGCAACACCTGGGTGCACCTCACTTGTCATGGGATCATGGGAAGCAGGACCGCGAACAGCCTTACTATTCACGTTTCGCATTCTTGTCGGCGTGTCATACTGCTGTTGGCGATGAGGAGACACCCGACGAAGTCATTCACCTCGCAGCTGGACTCCAATTTTCCGGGTTCAAGAGCGTCATTGGCACGCTGTGGGTGGTCGACGACGCCGTCGCAAAACACGTTGTCGAAGCTTTCTACGAAAATATGTTCAAGGATTCTGAGGATAGTGGTGTGATGGACTGTACGAAGGCGGCCTGGGCACTCAACCGGGCTACAAACGCCGTGAGGTCGAAAGTGCCGCTCGAGCAGAGGATAGTTTTCATTCATATTGGTGTGTAGTTCTACTATGTTGTATTGCTGTCGTCTGCTTTGGTTTTACGAGTCATTGACCATGGATTCTATACCCTCACTGTATATCAAGCTGTTGTAGATATTACCCTGATGCTCTTGTGGTGTAGTTATCTTGCTCTCGCATATACCTGTCTCGCACAAGTTGTTGTCTATAGTTAACTCCTTGCCTCACAACTTTTTCAAATACATCTGCACCTCAACGCAGCCTCGACTAAACACACTCAGTGCAGTAACATCAAGATAGAGGCACAGCTCATCCACCGACTCCCCCGCGCAGACATGCTCACCGACCGAAGTCGGGGACTTATTCGATACCCTACCAGATGTGTTTTCCAACAAAAAGCAGGATGAGTGATTAGACATTGGGTACCGAGCAATTCTGTCGGCGAACAGCAAGGATATGGGAAGTTCCTAGTAAATAGCATTGCCGCGTCGTAGAACGACCAGCGCAAGATTTCTGTCTAGAGGTATTATAACATATCACAGGTGTCGTCAGAAACCAACGTGTCTCGTATAGCTTAGATCAATCATATCTTGCCAAGAAGCAAGTTCTTTATCATCTCCCGGCCCGTGATGCGAACGGTGTGGTATAACGTCGGAACATCTAGGGTAGATGTGAAAGTGTCCGCAAGACCAAAGGGCATCATCAATGGGATCCAGCCTTCAAAAAAAAATTAAACCAAATTGAGACAAAACGACAAGGTCATCCTGGAATACTACGTACCCCGAGCATACTCAAGCGCGAAGCACCCTTCATGCATCTTATATTGCTTCGCAGTACCCCTCGGGAGGAAATGCACGTCCCCAGGGCCGTACCTCTCCATTTCTAATGCGCCTGGCCCGAACGCCCACTGCTCGCCGACTAAAATATGGAAGTAGTCATCTGCCGTATGTAACCCTGTGTGTCCTTCTGTGCCTAGAGGGGTACCGAAAATGATGAGGTACTCAGTAATGGACGCGTGGATGATGTACATTGCGCCCATTGCGCCTCCAGCGTTGCTGAATACCCACTCAGAGGCGTTCACGTTAAGGGAGATGGCAGGGGAGTCGAGTTGTGGGTATGTAGAGGTGAGGTTGGCGAGAATGTGGGTGATCATGCCTTGGGGGTCATTCGGTGAGATGGAGATGGCTTCTTGGGCAAGCTCGTGGAGGAACTTGGGCTCTAGGACATACCACCGATCCTGTAGTCGAAGTCACTTCATGCGGTAGAAGAGTTGGAGTAGTGACTAACCTTGATACCATCAAGCCAGGTAAATGTTGCACCGAGGAGCAGCAATGCAACTATGCGTGTCATCCACTTCGTGAAGTTGTTTTGCGGCTTTGGTGGGAGGTGCTCTGGAGCTGCGTCCGCGCTTTCTGATCGTATCTTTCCCATTGCGAATTCTGTGTTATTCTGACCTTTCCTTGCGACCTGGGACAGAATGAGAAATGATCTGGAAGTTGCAACAGCAACAACTGCGGTGGACGACGTGGACTAGATGGGTCTTTTAAGCCCAGACTTTTCAGTGGTACGATGCGCGGCACGTGACTGCCACGAAAATCAGACGCGCCGCTACGAGGAACAAGTCCCGCGTATTAGGAGAACAGGATCAACGAGATGCTATTCCAGAGTGAGAAAATGATATAGAAGACCGAGTACTATAAAAAAAAATACAAATACATCCTAAACTGAACAACGAAAATAAATCGAATAAGATTATACTTCCTGGCTCTCCTTCTTGCCCTTTGCACTTTTACTGGGCAGAAGTTCAGGGTTGATGAAGGGGACGACACCACCCTGTGAAATGACGACGTCTCCAAGGAGCTTGTTCAGCCTATGGAACAAGCGAGTTAGACACTGCAGAATGACTGAGAAATCTTTGCGTACTCTTCGTCATTTCGGATGGCGAGTTGTAAATGTCTAGGAACGATACGCTGCTTCTTGTTGTCGCGGGCTGCATTACCGGCGAGTTCCAGGATCTCAGCAGCCAGGTACTCTAGTACCGCTGCAAGGTAGACTTTCAACCAAGTTAGAACAAACGCCTGAGGGATTGTTTTAGTGATGAACTTACCAGGTGCACCAGCACCAACACGTTGTGCGTAGTTGCCCTTCTTCAAGAGACGGTGAACACGACCGACAGGGAATTGAAGACCGGCTTTGGCTGAACGCGATTGAGACTTGGATGAAGATTCACCGGAGGCCTTGCCACCAGACTTGGCCTTTCCACCGACTTTGCCAGACATGATAGATTGATTGAAGAGTGTTGTGGGAGTGTATGTACAGAGTACGATAACGACGACGACGACGAAGGACGGGAATGAAATAGGGGAGGCGCGATCAATGGCCGCTTGTATTTATACTGTCCACACGTGATTTTATAAAATAAGGTTCAGCAATCAACAAAGGATTGTGGACGCGTTGATCGGGTACCAAATAAGACCATACGCGTCACAAACCATAAATACAAACGCCCAACGAGTCTGGTTATCATTCACACTACCCCACAACCTCTTCATCTCCCACTTCATCAAATGGCACCTAAACCAGTCTCAACCGCCTCAAAGGCCCCTGCTTCCACTGCTGCCTCAAAGGCACCTGCAAAGACCACCGACAAGGCCAAGAAGGCTACCAAGACTTCTGCCGCTGCTGCTGCGGGGGCTGATGGTGAGAAGAAGAAGCGTCGTAAAGTTCGCAAGGAGACCTACTCCAGTTACATCTACAAGGGTATGTCCATTGACATCTCTTACTGTTCCAGGTCTGACTTTGGTCCCAGTGTTGAGGCAGGTACACCCTGATACCGGTATCTCCAACAAGGCCATGGCCATCCTCAACTCGTTTGTCAACGACATTTTCGAGCGCATTGCAACTGAAGCATCCAGTATGTGCTTTCTGATCATCCAATCGATCATTCCTGACCTCTTCCCTTCAGAACTTGCTGCTTACTCCAAAAAATCGACAATATCTTCCCGGGAGATCCAAACATCTGTACGACTTATTCTACCTGGTGAACTTGCCAAGCACGCCATCTCGGAAGGCACAAAGAGTGTCACCAAGGTCAGATTTTTCACCTTCATGTCGTCTCTACCTCTCACTCATCTGTTGCATCTACAGTTCTCGAGCTCATCAGCGAAGTAGGCTTATCCTTGATTGTTCTACTACTGTTGTCTCGTTGGACAGCATGGGCTGTTGTATTTTAGGTGTATCATTTACATTATTTTAATCTACTCTTTTCGATCGGGAACCTGCTGAGTGCATGAACCTCAAACAATGAGTACCACGCTTCACGGCGGGCGTCACTAGCACTAACCACCGATGTACAATACATGCTTGGTGACAGTGTTGTCCAAGATCACAGTCAGATAACGTAAGAATCATAATGCATTGGCATGATTCATTAGGGGGACGTTGGACGCCAAGCTTTATATGGCTCAACTTGAAGACACTCAGATCCGAGTCATCTATAGCCATCTTACTCGATGATGGCACATCAACTCACGTCTGCGGGCTCGCAGTGAGCTCTTGGGCAACAGTGCAATGATTAGCGCGCGTGCACGGGCCCAAACCCATCCTGCCCAATTTTGCTCCCTCAGTAGTGATCGGTGAGTCTCTTTATCAGTATCTTGCATACTAGTCACGTCCCTCATGAAAGTCAATCAGATCTATTGAACAAGGCCGACATCAAAGCTGCCTTTTAACTTGCTTTTGGCTTGGGCACGAAGTTGTCATTACACCGTTCGTTCGGTTCCCTCGACAATGGGCACGTTAATCCCCGCTATTGCAAAATATGACCCCACCTTCGGTTCATGATCCGGAGGCCATACTCGGATGACAAGGTTCATTTACTACTTGAGCTTCCCTGCACCTGCAGGTAGATACTTCGCGGTTCATCACAATCTCATATTCGGTTTGTTGAACGGCAATATGCACCCCTGTGTGTCAACAGACGTAAAATGTGATCAACGCGGCTTACGGTCCCCCCATACCCCGATGCCGACCAGGCACATTTTCTCCCTAAATGACAGGCTTCATGGCAGGGAGAACACCTCGTGCTGGTTCTGGTCTCGGATTGAACGACTTATCTAGCAGTTATGAACTTCGTTTCTATCCGGACCATCTGATGAGCCAGGTT
This sequence comes from Suillus subaureus, assembly GCF_016647635.1. NCBI lineage: Eukaryota > Fungi > Basidiomycota > Agaricomycetes > Boletales > Suillaceae > Suillus > Suillus subaureus. The sequence goes on from NW_024538681.1 coordinate 34,379, forward strand.
CAAGGCAGCCTAACCTCTGATGGATAGTAGCAGGTTATTCGCTCCCGATTATCCACCCATCCCTCATCCAGGTATAAATGGCCTAGGAATTTTCGCTCTCAATCCATTCTCAAGAACTGTAGCACCATGGCAGATGCCTCTGTATCCCTACTAGCAAACCACCGCTTCAACGAGTCGGCGACTAGCCATGATGTTCCCGCACAAGACCCCAGCCACGGTGCAGGTCTCAATGATGATATCCCCGAAGAGTATGTCCTCGCACTTTATATCGGCTCACCGTGCTCACCACACATCTACAGGGACCTTGTCAATCGTCTCATTCGGGACAACCAAGACCTTTGGAACCAGTTGCTTCAGAACGATTTTGTCCAGAACATGCGTATTGCAAGCGCAGACAACCAGCCCGTTCTCGATGGTTTCAAATGGTATATGATCGTACGTTACTTGATACCTGTCGATGCTTCAAGCCGAAGTTCATCACTCTGTACATGCAGCAAGACTTCTTCTACTGCGTGCAACTCATAGCATACAATGCCGATCGCGCAGCAAAAGCCCCCAACCCAACGATATACGGGAAATTGACCAAAACTCTCAACAACACGCTCACGCAGTGGGCTCCTAACGCCCTCCAAACTTGCACCGATGCCGATAAGCTGAACATTCCAGACACAGTCGTCTTCGCTGCCAAGCGTGAAGAGGCGACTGAAAGGTACACAAAGTTCATCTCTGACACTGCAGAGGATGAGAACTGGGTCGTCTCTCTACTCGCTCAAGTCCCTGGCATTCAGGTTCGTAAGGGATATCTTGTATGAGGTCAATTTATACCAGTCGCTGACTCAACCGTTAGTCGTACTATGCGATCGCTCGTGACCTCCAACAGACTGCTCTCTACCAAGGTCAGTAACATCCTCCAGCAGTGCGCAAGCAACTGATCTGACTATGCTTCTAGACACTGCATGGTACAGACTCTGGGTCGTCGACAACGCTAAGCACTACAAGTCCACAACCGAACAAATCAGTGAGGGATCGATGCGCAATGTAACTCTATTCAACCATTAACGTTGTCTCTTTATAGATTTCTTCAAGAATAACTACGAGAGCTGGAGGGATATTCCTTACGAGAAGTTGGCCAGGATCTTCAGGAGGGCGTGTCAAAGCGAGATCGATCTGTGGAATGTAGCGCTGAACCCTGGTCCCGTAGCATGAAGGACAGGGACTCAAAGACGCGGACAAAGTATGTATCAGTATCAAATCGGAATGTACCAGACGCGTCAATGTCAAAATATTAGTCTGTGTCGACGCAAGATCAACTTGTGCTAAGACCGATGCATACATTGAGGTTATTATAATGATGGGTCTTGATTACACACACGATACATGTGTGATGAGAATGAGCGCATTTCAGTACAGGTTCTGACAAATAATTGAGATGGATATAACTTTCAGAACGTATAACTTAGAGGGTTAGACTTACTAGTGGTCGGAAGGTGCTTGAGCACCGTGATATTCCTTTTCTTTGAGGTTTGTCCGACGAAGGACCACCGCCAAGTTCATAGAATCGGAAAGCTTAGGCAGTGGGTGTTCAACAGTGGTAGTAACACAATCAACTTGCAAAGGTTGGCTTCGCCAGATCAGATGAGATTGTGACTCAAGAGTGGATTAAGAGATTGAGAGTGATGAACAAGAATAACTTACGGCGGATAAACAGCAAACAAGCTTGATGGAATCAACACCTACAGCATATGGATGGTGTTTAAATTCTCGGCATCGCATTCTTGTTGAATCACCTTCTCGAACGCCCATAAATTATGGATGATGACCGGATAACTTTTCAAGGAAAAGCTGAAGCTGTCGCAAGGCATAAAAGTGAATTCCTTTTCATGGTCAGACTATCGCATATTTTCGCACAATAACTAGTAGGCCTAGTTAAGGCCGACCTCCGAGGATGTATGCACTGCAAAAATATCGTCAGCAGGTTTCGAACCAACTGCGAGAGAAACAGATGTTGACTCTGTTGTGGTAACCACTTGGCTAAGACCAGTTAGATGGACATCCGAGAAACCATCCATGAATCAATATCAAGGTGTGTTCCGATAGAAAAAGACCTGTGATTCAGCAGGTTTCGAACCTGCACAATCGAAGATAAACAGATTTTGATTCTGTTGCAGGAACTACTTGCTAAGATCAGTTGAGATGAACATCCAACGAAACCATCCATGAGTGAATGTCCAAGTATGTTCCGATAAACCTTGCTGTCGGCAGGTTTGACAGATTTCGATTTCGATTCTGTTGTGGAAACCACCTGGCTTATAAGACCAATTAAGATGGACCTTCAAGGAAACCATCCATGAGTGAATCTCCAAGGCATGTTCCGATAGCAAAAGAAACCTTGTCCATCGGCAAGTTTCGAACCTGCACGGGCAGTCAGATTTAGATTCTGTTGTGGTAGCCACTTAGTTAAGACTAGTTAGATGAACCCCCGACGAAACCATCTGCAAGTGAATGTCAAGGTGTGTTGCGATGGAAAAAGAACCTGTTGATCGGCAAGTTTCGAACTTGCACAGGCCAAGAGAAACAGATTTCGATTCTGTTGTGGTAACCACTTGGTTAAGACTAGTTAGATGAACCCCCGACGAAACCATCTACAAATGAATGTCAAGGTGTGTTCCGATGGAAAAAGAACGTGTTGATCGGCAAGTTTCGAACCTGCACAGCCCAAGAGAAACAGATTTCGATTCTGTTGTGGTAACCACTTAGTTAAGACCAGTTAGATGCACCTCCGACGAAACCATCCACGAGTGAATGTCAAGGTGTGTTGCGATGGAAAAAGAACTTGCACAGGCCAAGAGAAACAGATTTCGATTCTGTTGTGGTAACCGCTTAGTTAAGACCAGTTAGATGAACTTCCGACGAAACCATCTACAAGTGAATGTCAAGGTATGTTCCGATGGAAAAACAACCTGGTGATCGGCAAGTTTCGAACTTGCACAGTCCAAAGGAAACAGATTTCGATTCTGTTGTAGCAACCACTTAGTTAAGGCCTGTTAGATGGACATCCGACAAAACTATCCATGAGTGAATGTCAAGGTGTGTTCCAAGAGCAAGAAAAAACTTGTCGGCAGGTTTCGAACTTGCACAGTCCAGATTTCGATTCTGTTGTGGTAAGCACTTGGGCCAGTACGCTTCAGAGGTTGAGATCGTTTAATAACATGGATAAAAAAGGCTAGACGAGAATGACTCACGTAGTAGAGACTTGGGAAAGAAAAGCACAAAACGACGCGGATGAATGAAAACCTACTTCAGCGGGATCGTCGTCGCTCGAAGTCCGGTTGTGCTTCTCCACTGTCTTCATCTTGAACGAAGTTAAGCCTTCGACTCCGAGCAGTGCAGCCCAAGTGTCAACGGTTCCTGGACAACCGCTACAGCGACAAAGGCCAGAATTCACCTCTGCACAATGGCATCCCGATCTGGTCCACTCACATCTACTGACACCCGGAATGGTATACCAGATGAGATTTAACTGCGAGCTGGGCATGAGCGTCCACGCAGGTATAGTGAGCGGGAACGGGTTGAAGTCACATAGGATTAGTAGTCATTTGCCAACGCAAAATGAAATTAAAGGACTAATTTGACACAAGACATGCATTGCCAGGAATAAGCGAGTCGGTGACTGACGCAGTGGCGCCTAGTTATCAATTCTCACGGATCCTACAGCCACAATTATGGGCTGATGTTGACCATGTAGCACTTGTAGTAAGTACATGGTAATAGTACAAAGTAAATGAATTAGCAAACGATATCAACAATCAAGAAAATATAGGTATGCACAGATGTTCCAGTAGATATGATGCTAAAGATGTACTACAATGCAAAAACAAATGAAACCCAGGTTGCCCCGACCTGCTACCTACAAATAAATGAGAATCCCGCAGTACAAGTTGATTCAGCTCTGCCTCTTCCCGTTGCTAGTCTGAATCTGGCCGATGAGTTAGGCCCACCCTTCGGGGTACATTGCCCCCTTCTGTTGTTGTAAACCGATTTGGTTGGGGTGACACCGTCCGCCGCGCTTCCCTGTGCCCGCGGTCGCTGTCAATATGTTGTCCCTCCTGCACCGATTTGGGCGCAGGAGAAACCATCCTTGCGCAAGGCGAGGAGCCCCTCGACTGGCTCTCTCCCTCCTGCTCACTCGAATGAAATTCGCTTCCCTCTTTAAATATCTCTTTCGCGATGCTACAGACGGGCGGGAAATAACCTGTATCATCATCTGGTTTACCCTGCGGAGGGAAATAATCGCCCCTAGAGTTCGGGAGATGGCCGTGATTGTGCCACTGCTCGTCTGCGTGCACAGGGGCTCCCGGAGCTGGGTTTATCCACGGTGCCTGCGGCCAAAAAGCACCAGGCGTCATCGTCACGCCGGGCGTCATCGGCACCCCACCAGGCGTCAACGGCACCATCGTCACTGATGGCGGGTGTCCGGTTGATATGGGCACCATGACCCCAGGTGAAAGAATTCCAGGGGAGAACATGTGCGAAGGCAGGTGCGACGAGTACGGGACTTGGGAGTGCGGCGGAAGGTGGTATGGGGATGATGGCGGGGGGGCCTCTGTTCGGCCTTCCGTTGCCTGATCCTGGTAACTCCTATCATTTGAGCTCTGCTGCTCTGTGGCATTAGTGCGCCCGTTTGTTGGCTGCAAGAATGTAAATGGCGGCATGCTTGGAGTGATGGGAGGTAAGCCGTGTGGCGTTATGACACCATAGTGCATATGGTAAGGGGAATGGAGCGGGCTTATTGCGGGGTGATGTATAGGGCTGCGCACACCTGGATGATGCAATGGGCTCATGGGATGAGATGGCGGGTAGCCAGCGTGATACATTGGACTCTGTGGGTGGGGCGGAAGGTATGGGGACAGCATCGGTGGATGCGGGAGTGTAAATGTACATGGAGGAGGGAGCGCAATAGGTCCAGGTTGTCGGCGGGAGGATGTCTGCGATGGCTTCTGCGGCACTGTTTGCTTCTGCGGAGATGGAGATGTAGACTTCGGACTTGCTGAAAATGATTTGTTTTTCTCTGCAGCCTTGGAAGCCAGCACCTTGGACCTTCGCAAACTCAGAGATCCAAGTGCTGTCGCGGTGACGTCGGTGTTTCCTGACCCCTCAAACTTGGCTGGCGTGGATCCTTGGCTTGGTTCGACCTCTGAAACACCCCACATAGATTGAGACTTGTTCGACAAGTCTGAATTGAGGATCGAATGCGCAAGCACAGCAGATTTAGGGGAGGTCTGCCGGGGGCTCGATATACTTGGCCATCCCCCGCTCGCCGGAGGGGACGTTGACGCGGTATCACTGCCTACGTCCGACTTAGGATGAGTCAGTGTCTGCCGTAGGGAAAATGTCGAACTCGAACTCGAGCCCGAGTTCTCCCGCGACGTGCCCATACTGACAGGATGGCCCACAGACCCCTGCCCCTCTTGCTCACTATCAAAGAATGGCTCGTTCAATAGCGAGCTTGCACTGAATGTAGGGCGCCGTGCAGAACCGCCGCTAAAGGACGGGCGCTGAGACGTGGAGCTAAAGGTGGGGCGTTGGGATGTTGAAGAGCTGAACGACGGTCGCTGGGATTGCGAAGCACCAAACGAGAGCCGCTGCGAGAAGTTCGTGCCATCAGTTAATGATGATGCTGTACTAAAGCTTGGTCGTGATGACCCTGATGAAGTCGATGTGGGATAGCTTTGCGCTTGCGAAGAGCCCGCAGAGACACTTGGACGCTGCGAGCTGGAGCTCGATGTCCGTGATTTATTTGATGATAGCAGATGCATATCGCTCCCGAGCTTCATGTCTGTGTTTAGCTTCAAGCTGAGGGAATCAGCAACACCCGAATGTGGGGGCAACTTGGCGGTAAGCGCGTCGGTACCCAGAGATAGGCTGAGGGGGACGAAGTTTGTCGAGCTATTGTTTGAGAATCCTAGATGAGGTGAACTTGTCAACGAATGCGGATGGGTGGGTGTAGGTGCTAGTGAATGGACTGCTGACGGCGCAAGCGACTGAGTGTGCAGAAGTGCAGGTGAGGGAGAAGTGAGGGAGGCGGAGGTAAGGGGACTTGAACCGAGAGAAGGGTCGGAGGATCGAGAACCTGACTGCGTGACTGAGCGAGTTAACAGGACTTCCAGCTGAGATGATGTTATGGGATCTAGATCAGCACGTCTAAGCGGATCCAACTGTGGGTACATTAAAGAATCCAGTTGCGGGTGTAACAAGCCATCGAGTTTGAGCTGAGATAGATGTTCGTTTTGTTGACGTCCCAACTGATGGGACTCCAGTTGTAGGGATTGTAAGTGAGATGCAAGAGCATACTGTGATAGAGTGGATGGGGCTGGTACTTGTGCGCCAACAAGAGGTACCGGAGCTGCAGACGGCGAGAATTTATCGTAGTGGACCTTCAATGGCCGTCCATTGAATTCATACCTGGAATAGATCATAATCACAAACAATCAGTACATGAGGCAGAATTGATTAACAGAACACGAAAGCATAGAAGGGTTCCTATCGAGTGTAGTGCCACTACACAGCGAAAATATTTTATGGTCAAAATGTGAACAAGAGAGGGATGTGCACATAAACCCGGAAGGCGCATCGTACGTCATGAAGAAGGCAGCAACGCACCCATCAAACATCCTACGCGCGCGCTCGGCACCGTCTTCCGTAAGGAAGCTGACTGTTCCGAACCCGCGAGAGCGCCCATCAGGCCCGACGGTAACATCTGCTCGAGCAACAGCGCCAGCGGCACGAAATAAATCCTTCAAATCTTGCCATTGGATATGGAAGGGAAGCTGAAGTGGAAGAAAGGTGAATAAATAGACACTTGTGGCACCGCAAGCAAAAGATGAGCCAAGAAAGAGATGGTAATGGTAGAAGGTCACTTGTACAAAGTCGAATCTCACATGATGATCGGGGGAAGTATCGATGAAAGAGGAAAAAGTAATGAGGGAAGAAGATTGACAGACTCACGTTACCCACAAAGAGGGATATTCATTCCAGTGCCACCTACAACATCCTGTCCAAACGTGTTTTCATCATATAGTTTGCCTGAAGATGAAAATCCTGAGGGGTGGCCATTTGCGCCTCTGATTGCGAGGCTGGCACCCATTTCATCGACACTTGCGCCAAGCCTGTCGGGGCGCACCTCCGGACTCTGGTCTGCCAGCAATATCCATTCAACATGTCAATTGCCCTTCCCGCATCCTCCGCAGTAGCCAGAAGGACAGTGCCATAACCTCGTGAGCGATTGTCAGGACCTAGTGATACGTCAGCACGTAAGACAGTGCCTGCGCGACGAAAAAGATCCTTGAGGTCCTGCCAACGGACTCGATACGGGAGCTGGAATATACGGTCAGAGCTGATTAGGATTCAGGAGGGTCTACAGACGTCCATACATTGCCAACGAACAACTGAGCGCGGGTATCTCGTAGGGGTGCTAGCTGGCGGGAATCCTGGGAATTGGTAGATGATGTGGCCATTTGGATGACAGCCTCAATGTCATCATTTGTGGGACCCGGGAACTCAGAGGGATGTGTCAAATGAGGAGGCGAAAAATCCTGTTGGGATAGGTGAAGGGGAGAAAGAGATAAAAAAGGCATTAGGACCTGGAAGAGAAAAAGTAGGTGGATGAACGCACAGAAAGAGGCGGGGCTGAGGCCATCTGGAGCGGAAGGCGCTAGTACGGCTTGAAGGGTATCGTTGGCTTGGGTTTATTTATTTTAGGGTATGGGCTTCGCGATGCGTCGCGGCTTTATCGCCCGCGTAAACGCGTCGGTTGCTACAAATTGATGGTGCTGAAGTGTTTTGCCAGGTTAGTGAGTATACCGGAGGGACGGTAAGAGAAACAGCGAGCTCGACCTGCGAGAAGATCTGAAAAGTAGGGTATTGTAAATTAGGAACAAGAACAACCTAAGGTTTCTGACTTGAGCTTGTGCGCTTGGATCTGTTTCGTTCATTTTACAGATGGCTCCACACGAACAAAAACAGGGTACTCTCAGCGCCACTAGCCCTACGTCATTCTCCTTTTCTGGAAACTGCGTTTCCTCCTCCACGCATGTGACAGTTCCTCCTCGTACGTAGGCAGTCGTACAGTGACCGGATACACGCGGAGTCCAATTTCTCACGGGTACCAGGGATGTCATGGGGCCCCGGGTCTGTAGTGATGTCATGGAGGGAGCCTAGGAAAAAACACGCAGTGGTTCGCTCCACTTTATTTATTTTCATTCGCAGGTGCCAACCCATGGCTGAACATCCTCACTGTCCAAAAGCTATGCATGTTTAACATTCCGAAAAGATTTATTATCGACAGTGACATCTGAGTCGCTGTTGACTGTAGGCTGTTGTCAATTTGTAGGCGATATCAGGAAGGCGAATTTTGCCGAAATTGAAGGCAGCGGCTGATCTAATTAGGCGTGTGGAATGTGGAGAACCTTTATGTGAGTAAATGGGTCTATAATATCTATAATAATTGTCCTTAATCTGATTGGTATCGGATCTACATCTCCCCTGCGGCCTGTAATGTATCTGAAGCCTCGAGGAAAGGCTGACGGACCGAGTAATGGTGGGGGTTTTGTATTACCATAGTAAATATGTGATTGAGTTCGAACGATTGTCGTTCGCACCCGGTGGACTCGACGTGCCTAGTTTTATTTGGTGAGCTAGGTGGTCGGCTAATTTTTATATATTTGTCCTCTGGCCCGAGCAGTCCCCATATTTAGGGTATGAATATTATGAAGCTCTTGTAATTAAATATGGTGACTATTGACACCCGAAATTTATGTATATGTTTTCATTAACCCGCCCAGTAGCTGTATCTCCCTGGACCCCGATGTTCTCCAGAACACTTTTTGAGATCCGCCCTGGAGTAAGTTTCATTCAATTGGATATTACCTACTCACTTATCTTTTATCATAGCATTGGTTCATGGAGTAGTCTTCCGTTGGTTTCTTCCAGGCTATGGAAGACTGTAGCAAGATTTGTGACGGATCTTCTCAAGCCTGCTACCAGTTCCCCTCACTGGCATTCCAACCTCATCAATGAACGACAACTTGATACGAGATCTAGCAACAAAACACAGTTGCCGCGCATGGCGCGTGGTACCAAAATGCGCCTAAGAAATGTTTTGTGTTGCACGTAACCTTGTGAGGAGGAAACATTAGTCACTATTTACGGTGAAACGTCACCGAGTACTGGCAGCCCTGACTCGAGAGGAGCTTGCCATGCCACTCTTACCTATAAGATAACTAAACGGAATTCTCCAGGAAGATCGATCAGCTGAATTTGCCAAGTCCATCATATGTCATGGGCCAGCCGTAACTGTTTTCCGATTTTATCCAACAAACCTGCCAATGGTTGATCATCGATCTAGGGACCAATAAGAAGCTGTTATTCTAAAAACCCGGTCGCGTCATCGGTGGCGAGGCAAGTGCCACAAGGCAGCCTTCGACTAGGGACACGTCGAAAGCGTGACCACAACTTGTATAAATTTAGTATTGTTGAATTCAAAAGGTGCTCACTGACCCGAAGACCGTCCTGACAATCTATTCACAGAACACCAAGTATTACAGCTTCTTTATGTAAACATTTAAGGGTTCCACATCTTGCCCTTGACAAACTCTAATAAGAGCGTATCATCCATTCTCTTCAGATCCGTCGAGTTGTCCACGCCCTAAAAATGGGTTATAAACTTGACTGCTTTCGAGGATCATACGATAACTAGACATACCGCCTTCTGCGCTGCCCGTATCACCTTGACAGCGATGTGTGCACTGATCTCCCTGATGCGCTCGATACGGGGGTACACGAGCTCTAGTGCCCGTTCATCCCATGAAAGAGAGCCCGCTAATCCGAGCGCAGACGCTTGTACCATACTATCCGTCACGTTCTTGGCGCGGCACAGTATCGCACCCAAACCAAGCCCTGAGATCCAGCAGTCAGCTCAGATACAATTATAAAACGAGAGAGAGAACCTACCGGGAAAGATGTACATATTATTACCCTGGCCAGGTTCCCTCCTGACACCACCAATGACCTCGCTTCCAAATGGTGAGCCACTTGCGAAGATTGCGGTGCCATTGCTATGTGTGAGAGCCTC